>NW_027011165.1:0-67500 GCF_036934945.1 Oncorhynchus masou masou | reverse complement strand
CCTCTCTATCCCCTTTCTCCATCTCCCCCTTTCCTCCTCCCCCTCTCTATCCCCTTTCTCCATCTCTCCCTCTCTCCCTCCCCCACTCCTTCTCTTCATCCCCTACCCCTATCCCCTACCCCTATCCCCTACCCCTATCCCCTACCCCTATCCCTATCCCCTACCCCTATCCCCTACCCCTACCCCTACCCTACCCCTATCCCCTACCCCTATCCCCTACCTTTTCCAACAGTCTTGAGAGTTTCCACATTTGACACTTTTCTTGGTTCCTACATGATTTCATGTGTTATTTCATAGTGTTGATGTCCTCACTATTATTCTACAAAGTAGAAAATAGTACAAATAAAGAAAAACGTTTTAATGAGCAGCTGTGTCCAAACGTTTGACCAGTAATGTATCTCCATCTGGCTGTTGGGGGGGGGGGGGGGTCACCTTGTTTTTGAACATAGCAACACCTATGGGCTTTTATGTTTTTCTGGCACAATCTTTTTTTTTTTGGGGGGGGGGGGCTCATTAAATGTCTTTAATGTATGGCTCAGGTGGCATCAGGCACAGGTAGCATCAGGCTCAGGTAGCATCAAGCTCAGGTATGTTAGAGTTGCGTCAGTTCGCATCTGGTGTCAGGATAAATATGACAATGAGTCACCGATTGTATGCTATGTATTTTTTATTAGCTAAGCAATAAGTGGTAAATACAATTTTCGTATATACGGGCTCTCTGTCCTCGCAGGGCAAACAGAGAACTGACTAGTTCCTGGCAAAGATATAATATACCTTGAGTTGTACCTTGAGGGTGTGTGTGTATGTGTGTGTGTCTGAGAGTGTGTGTGTGAATCTATTGAAGGCTCTGTCTGGGTCCTCTGCAGGACTAATAACAGAGATGTATGGCTCCAACAAGAGGAAGTTGTCAATGTCAGGGCTGCAAATAGCACTTTTATATCCACCAACATCACCCTCCTCCACTCACACCCCTCCTCCACCAACATCCACCACACACCCCTCCTCCACCACACACCCCCTCTCACACCCACCCTCCTCCACCACACACCCCCTCCACCACACAGCCCTCCTCCACCACACACCCCTCCTCCACCACACACCCTTCCACCACACACCCCTCCACCACACACCCCTCCTCCACACACCCCTCCTCCACACACAGCCCTCCTCCACCACACACCCTCCTCCTCCTCCACCACACACCCACACCCCTCCTCCACCACACACCCCTCCTCCACCACACACCCCCTCCTCCACCACACACCCCCTCCTCCACCACACCCCCTCCTCCACCACACACCCCTCCTCCACCACACCCTCCTCCCCCACACCCCTTCCTCCACCACACACCCCTCCTCCACCACACACCACACACCCTCCTCCACCACACACCCTCATCCTCCACCACACAGCCCTCCTCCACCACACACCACACCCCTCCTCCATTTACTACCAATCTGCCTTCCATTTACCACACAGCCTCCTCCCCCAACCGTAGGCCCTGTCAAAACAACCACTTTCCACCATGTCACACCCCTCCCCTCCATCCTTCATTTTAGAATTGTTGGTCTGTGTATTATATTGAGGTTTGGCTGGTGTATTGTTGGTCTGTGTATTATATTGAGGTTTGGCTGGTGTATTGTTGGTCTGTGTATTATAGTGAGGTTTGGCTGGTGTATTGTTGGTCTGTGTATTATAGTGAGGTTTGGCTGGTGTATTGTTGGTCTGTGTATTATAGTGAGGTTTGGCTGGTGTATTGTTGGTCTGTGTATTATAGTGAGGTTTGGCTGGTGTATTGTTGGTCTGTGTATTATAGTGAGGTTTGGCTGGTGTATTGTTGGTCTGTGTATTATATTGAGGTTTGGCAGGTGTATTGTTGGTCAGTGTATTATAGTGAGGTTTGGCTGGTGTATTGTTGGTCTGTGTATTATAGTGAGGTTTGGCTGGTGTATTGTTGGTCTGTGTATTATAGTGAGGTTTGGCTGGTGTATTGTTGGTCTGTGTATTATAGTGAGGTTTGGCTGGTTTATTGTTGGTCTGTGTATTATAGTGAGGTTTGGCTGGGGTATTGTTGGTCTGTGTATTATAGTGAGGTTAGGCAGGTGTATTGTTGGTCTGTGTATTATAGTGAGGTTAGGCAGGTGTATTGTTGGTCTGTGTATTATATTGAGGTTAGGCAGGTGTATTATATTAAGGTTAGGCAGGTGTATTGTTGGTCTGTGTATTATAGTGAGGTTAGGCTGGTGTATTGTTGGTCTGTGTATTATAGTGAGGTTTGGCTGGTGTATTGGGTCTGTGTATTATATTGAGGTTTGGCTGGTGTATTGTTGGTCTGTGTATTATAGTGAGGTTTGGCTGGTGTATTGTTGGTCTGTGTATTATAGTGAGGTCTGGCAGGTGTATTGTTGGTCTGTGTATTATAGTGAGGTTTGGCTGGTGTATTGTTGGTCTGTGTATTATAGTGAGGTTTGGCTGGTGTATTGTTGGTCTGTGTATTATATTGAGGTTTGGCTGGTGTATTGTTGGTCTGTGTATTATAGTGAGGTTTGGCTGGTGTATTGTTGGTCTGTGTATTATATTGAGGTTTGGCTGGTGTATTGTTGGTCTGTGTATTATAGTGAGGTTTGGCTGGTGTATTGTTGGTCTGTGTATTATATTGAGGTTTGGCTGGTGTATTGTTGGTCTGTGTATTATAGTGAGGTTTGGCTGGTGTATTGTTGGTCTGTGTATTATAGTGAGGTTTGGCTGGTGTATTGTTGGTCTGTGTATTATAGTGAGGTTTGGCTGGTGTATTATAGTGAGGTTTGGCTGGTGTATTGTTGGTCTGTGTATTATAGTGAGGTTTGGCTGGTGTATTGTTGGTCTGTGTATTATAGTGAGGTTTGGCTGGTGTATTGTTGGTCTGTGTATTATAGTGAGGTTTGGCTGGTGTATTGTTGGTCTGTGTATTATAGTGAGGTTTGGCTGGTGTATTGTTGGTCTGTGTATTATAGTGAGGTTTGGCTGGTGTATTGTTGGTCTGTGTATTATATTGAGGTTTGGCTGGTGTATTGTTGGTCTGTGTATTATAGTGAGGTTTGGCTGGTGTATTGTTGGTCTGTGTATTATATTGAGGTTTGGCTGGTGTATTGTTGGTCTGTGTATTATAGTGAGGTTTGGCTGGTGTATTGTTGGTCTGTCTGTGTATTATAGTGAGGTTTGGCTGGTGTATTGTTGGTCTGTGTATTATAGTGAGGTTTGGCTGGTGTATTGTTGGTCTGTGTATTATAGTGAGGTTTGGCTGGTGTATTGTTGGTCTGTTCATTATAGTGAGGTTTGGCTGGTGTATTTGGTCTGTGTATTAGTGAGGTTTGGCTGGTGTATTGTTGGTCTGTGTATTATAGTGAGGTTTGGCTGGTGTATTGTTGGTCTGTGTATTATAGTGAGGTTTGGCTGGTGTATTGTTGGTCTGTGTATTATAGTGAGGTTTGGCTGGTGTATTGTTGGTCTGTGTATTATAGTGAGGTTTGGCTGGTGTATTGTTGGTCTGTGTATTATAGTGAGGTTTGGCTGGTGTATTGTTGGTCTGTGTATTATAGTGAGGTTTGGCTGGTGTATTGTTGGTCTGTGTATTATAGTGAGGTTTGGCTGGTGTATTGTTGGTCTGTGTATTATAGTGGGAGGTTTGGCTGGTGTATTGTTGGTCTGTGTATTATAGTGATTTTGGCTGGTGTATTGTTGGTCTGCTCCGTAGTGAAGTTTGGCTTGTATTGTTGGTCTGTGTATTATAGTGAGGTTTGGCTGGTGTATTGTTGGTCTGTGTATTATAGTGAGGTTTGGCTGGTGTATTGTTGGTCTGTATTATAGTGAGGTTTGGCTGGTGTATTGTTGGTCTGTGTATTATAGTGAGGTTTGGCTGGTGTATTGTTGGTCTGTGTATTATAGTGAGGTTTGGCTGGTGTATTGTTGGTCTGTGTATTATATTGAGGTTTGGCTGGTGTATTGTTGGTCTGTGTATTATAGTGAGGTTTGGCTGGTGTATTGTTGGTCTGTGTATTATAGTGAGGTTTGGCTGGTGTATTGTTGGTCTGTGTATTATAGTGAGGTTTGGCTGGTGTATTGTTGGTCTGTGTATTATAGTGAGAGTTTGGCTGGTGTATTGTTGGTCTGTGTATTATAGAATGTTGAGGTTTGGCTGGTGTATTGTTGGTCTGTGTATTATAGTGAGGTTTGGCTGGTGTATTGTTGGTCTGTGTATTATAGTGAGGTTTGGCTGGTGTATTGTTGGTCTGTGTATTATATTGAGGTTTGGCTGGTGTATTATTGGTCTGTGTATTATAGTGAGGTTTGGCAGGTGTATTGTTGGTCTGTGTATTATAGTGAGGTTTGGCTGGTGTATTGTTGGTCTGTGTATTAGTCTGGTAGAGTGAGGTTTGGCTGGTGTATTGTTGGTCTGTGTATTATAGTGAGGTCTGGCTGGTGTATTGTTGGTCTGTTTATTATAGTGATTATTGTTGGTAGTGGTTGTATTATAGTGAGGTTTGGCTGGTGTATTGTTGGTCTGTGTATTATAGTGAGGTTTGGCTGGTGTATTGTTGGTCTGTGTATTATAGTGAGGTTTGGCTGGTGTATTGTTGGTCAGTGTATTATAGTGAGGTTTGGCTGGTGTATTGTTGGTCTGTGTATTATAGTGAGGTTTGGCTGGTGTATTGTTGGTCTGTGTATTATATTGAGGTCTGGCTGGTGCGTCTGTCTTGAAGTTCAGCCTTTACTCACTGCCATTCAGATCGGAACAGTTCAGTAGAGGGTTAATGGAAGTAAACAAAGTTGACCCTCCTTTTGAGGAGAAAATGCATTAAAGAGAAGCGCTACTTTTTTCCCCACGGCGACAGGCAATCAGAGTTGACCCACCGATTAAATAAATAAGAAATGAAATACACACGTTGAATATTCAAACTAGGGGTCTGAAAGGCTGATACAGAACTCAGTCAGCGAAAGGTTGCTGGTTCAAATCCCCGAGCTGACAAGGTATAACTCTGTCGCTCTGCCCCTGAACAAGGCAGTTAACCCACTGTTCCCCGGTAGGCCGTCATTGCAATTAAGAATTTGTTCTTAACTGACTTGCCTAGTTAAATAAAAGTTAAAATGTAAAAAACAACAACAACAGAAGTCTCTCTTTAATAGGTTTACAGTGTAGAAAGGCGTCAGATGTCATTCAGTGGCCTGGTTATGAACGGTGTAAACCATGCACTCTGAGTTTTGGACTGTGTGAGGGTCGAGCTTCATCCCACTCCTTCCAGCTGGCCAGCTCAGCCTCCCCTGGCTGTTTTCATCCCTCCTCTCACATCTCGCTCTTCCTCTTTTTGGCATCTTTCTCCCATACTCATCATCACCGTCACATTGACTGAGACAATACATGGTGGGAAAACGGAACTGAAAGTGACCAAATTAAAATTAAAATAACAATAGCTGTATATTATCATAACGGGGTTTGAATGCTTTGTGTTTGAGTTCAATACATCCTATCATTACTCACAACCCTGTTGTCTGACTGTAACTGAAGACCCCGTAACCAAGGGAGAGCAGTGTCCCCCCGTCCCCCTCCCCAGACTCCTTCACTCAGTGTCAGGGTGAGACCCTGGATCGGGATCGGCTGTTTGCACAGTCCAATGAGCTTTGTGTCACCGTGGGACGTCGTCATAGTAACCAGACTGACACCCCCCCACCCCCCGCCAACCCCTGGCCCTATGTCTCGACTTTCAGAAAGAGAGAGGAGGCACATTCTGGAAGTAACCATATAAATACAGACAGAGATATAGATGGCAGAGGCAGGAAGAGGAGGAACAAGATGGGGTGAAACGGAGGGGGGGGGCAGGAAGAGGAGGAACAAGATGGGGGGGAAGGAAGAGGAGGAACAAGATGGGGGAACAAGGGGGGGGCAGGAAGAGGAGGAACAAGATGGGGTGAAACGGAGGGGGGCAGGAAGAGGAGGAACAAGATGGGGTGAAACGGAGGGGGGCAGGAAGAGGAGGAACAAGATGGGGTGAAACGGAGGGGGGGTAGGAAGCATTAGGTGTGATGGTGTTGTGGAACATTAGTGTGTGTGTGTGTTGTGGAGCATTAGTGAACAAGTGTGGGTGGAATTAGTGGTGTCTGTGTTGTGGAGCATTAGTGTGTGTTGTGAAACATTAGTGTGTGTGTGTGGTGTGGAGCATTAGTGTGTGTGTGTGTGTGTGTGTTGTGGAGCATTAGTGTGTGTTGTGGAGCATTAGTGTGTGTGTGTGTTGTGGAGCATTAGTGTGTGTGTGTGTTGTGTGGAGCATTAGTGTGTGTCTGTGTTGTGGAGCATTAGTGTGTGTTGTGGAGCATTAGTGTGTGTGTGTGTTGTGTGGAGCATTAGTGTGTGTGTGTGTGTGTGTGTTGTGGAGCATTAGTGTGTGTGTGTGTTGTGGAGCATTAGTGTGTGGTGAGGAGCATTAGTGTGTGTGTTGTGGAGCATTAGTGTGTGTGTGTGGTGTGGCGCATTAGTGTGTGTGTGTGGTGTGGAGCATTAGTGTGTGTGTGTGGAGCAGTAGTGTGTGTATGTGTGTGTGTGTGTGTGTGTGTGTGTGTGTGTGGTGTGGAGCATTAGTGTGTGTGTCTGGAGCATTAGTGTGTGTGTGTGGAGCAGTAGTGTGTGTGTGTTGTGTGGAGCATTAGTGTGTGTGTGTTGTGTGGAGCATTAGTGTGTGTGGAGCATTAGTGTGTGTGTGTGGAGCATTAGTGTGTGTGTGTGTGGTGTGGAGCATTAGTGTGTGTGTGTGGAGCATTAGTGTGTGTGTGTGTGGTGTGGAGCATTAGTGTGTGTGTGTGGAGCATTAGTGTGTGTGTGTGGAGCAGTAGTGTGTGTGTGTGTGGAGCAGTGGTGTGTGTGTGTGGAGCAGTAGTGTGTGTGTGTGGAGCAGTAGTGTGTGTGTGTGGAGCAGAAGTGTGTGTGTGTGTGGAGCAGTAGTGTGTGTGTGTGTGTGGTGTGGAGCATTAGTGTGTGTGTGTGGAGCATTAGTGTGTGTGTGTGTGTGTGTGGAGCATTAGTGTGTGTGTGTGGAGCATTAGTGTGTGTGTGTGGAGCAGTAGTGTGTGTGTGTGGAGCAGTAGTGTGTGTGTGTTGTGTGTGTGTGTGGAGCAGTAGTGTGTGTGTGGAGCAGAAGTGTGCGTGTGTGTGGAGCAGTAGTGTGTGTGTGTGGAGCAGTAGTGTGTGTGTGTGTGGTGTGGAGCAGTAGTGTGTGTGTGTTGTGTGGAGCATTAGTGTGTGTGTGTTGTGTGGAGCATTAGTGTGTGTGGAGCATTAGTGTGTGTGTGTGGAGCATTAGTGTGTGTGTGTGTGGTGTGGAGCATTAGTGTGTGTGTGGAGCATTAGTGTGTGTGTGTGTGGTGTGGAGCATTAGTGTGTGTGTGTGGAGCATTAGTGTGTGTGTGTGGAGCAGTAGTGTGTGTGTGTGGAGCAGTGGTGTGTGTGTGTGGAGCAGTAGTGTGTGTGTGTGGAGCAGTAGTGTGTGTGTGTGGAGCAGAAGTGTGTGTGTGTGGAGCAGTAGTGTGTGTGTGTGTGTGGTGTGGAGCATTAGTGTGTGTGTGTGGAGCATTAGTGTGTGTGTGTGTGTGGTGTGGAGCATTAGTGTGTGTGTGTGGAGCATTAGTGTGTGTGTGTGGAGCAGTAGTGTGTGTGTGTGGAGCAGTAGTGTGTGTGTGTGGAGCAGTAGTGTGTGTGTGTGGAGCAGTAGTGTGTGTGTGTGGAGCAGAAGTGTGCGTGTGTGTGGAGCAGTAGTGTGTGTGTGTGGAGCAGTAGTGTGTGTGTGTGTGTGTGGAGCAGTAGTGTGTGTGTGTGTTGTGACAACAGTTCGTCAGAGGACAAGTGCTCGTGACAGCTGAACAGTCAGCTGGGGAGAGAATGGCTGAGCCCAGGGAAAGTAGAGCTGCACAGGAACACACACACACACACACACACACACACACACACACACACACACACACACACACACACACACACACACACACACACACACACACACACACACACACACACACACACACACACACACACACACACACACACACACACACACACACACACACACACACACAGACACACACACACACACACACACACACACACACACACACACACATGGTGGAGGGGTGGAGACTCCCAGACATGCCTTCCAGCCCAGCTGTACCCACAGCTGACCATTATCCTCACCACTGGGTATATTCTATACTGAAGGCTTGGGATGTTGACGTTCTACCAGGCATAGACCCCCCCCCCCTAGACACTACCCAGAGGGCCAGAGGAAGGTCACAGGTCATCCCATCTAACCCCTGACCTCTACCGGCCAAGCAGAGAGGACGTAATTAACCAGGGCAAACAGGCATGGAACCCAAACTGACAACGAAAGACAAAATGAGTCCTTCTTTAGTGGCTGTCTGAGGGTAAACAACTCACTGGTTACTGATGACACGTCACGGAGAGGAACGGAGGCAGGCTGGACAACTCACTGGTTACTGATGACACGTCACAGAGAGGAACGGAGGCAGGCTGGACAACTCACTGGTTAATGATGACATGTCACGGCGAGGAACGGAGGCAGGCTGGACAATTCACTCCCTTTATTTTTTTGAGCAGTGTATATATTTTTTTTACAAAATGTCCTAAAACCCAAATACAATTGAAAGAAACATTCTGTTTGTTGTTTTGCTCCGTACAAGGACAGCTAGCGTTCAAAGACACAACAACTAGCAGCCTGTCACAACAAGTACCTAGATACTGAATGACAAAAACACAGCAGATACAAGCTATGGACTGAATGAACATCAAAGGCACTCACCCCCCCCCCCCTCTAAAAGACTTTCACACACGACAACAGAGCCTGATTTGTTGATGTAACTTCCCACAGATAGATAACCTGGGTTAAAAACAACTAGCAGCCTGTCACAACAAGTAACTGCTGTTGCGTTTGCTAGTAGTGCACATGCTCCTCAATGTCCCTGTCAGTTAAGCACAGAGGGAAAACTCCATGTCCCTGTCAGTTAAGCACAGAGGGAAAACTCCATGTCCCTGTCAGTTGAAACTATAAGTAGAGGGAAAACTCCATGTCCCTGTCAGTTGAAACTATAAGCACAGAGGGAAAACTCCATGTCCCTGTCAGTTTAAACTATAAGCACAGAGGGAAAACTCCATGTCCCTGTCAGTTGAAACTATAAGCACAGAGGGAAAACTCCATGTCCCTGTCAGTTGAAACTATAAGCAGAGGGAAAACTCCTCATGTCTACAGCTGGCCATGCTCAGATTGGATGACATAAGGTACAGATTTAATGGGTATTTAAGGGGTATTATCACTGCTCTACTACGGAATGTGTAGCATGTCAGACGAGAGGAGACAGGGTGGGAGAGAAGGGAGGGGGGGGGGAGAAGGGAGGAGGGGGGGCTGGATTCTCACTATCAAATGTGCTGACGGGCAAATTCCCTCCCCCCCCCTCACCCTGCTATCTCAGAAATGCAGGGCTGCTGAGAGACTTTCTTTCTATTAGGATCTCCCTCCCTCCCTCCCTCCCTCCCTCCTCTCCCCCTCCCTCCTCTCCCTCCCTCCCTCCCTCCCTCCCTCCCTCCTCATCCTATATTCTTGTCTCCCTCCTCCCTCCTCATCCTATATTCTTGTTCTCCCTCCCTCCCTCCTCATCCTATATTCTTGTTCTCCTCTCCCTCCCTCCCTCCTCATCCTATATTCTTGTCCCCTCTCCCTCCCTCCCTCCCTCCTCATCCTATATTCTTGTTCTCCTCTCCCTCCCTCCTCATCCTATATTCTTGTTCTCCCTCCCTCCCTCCTCATCCTATATTCTTGTTCTCTCTCCCCTCCCTCCTCATCCTATATTCTTGTTCTCCCTCCCTCCCTCCTCATCCTATATTCTTGTTCTCCCTCCCTCCCTCCTCATCCTATATTCTTGTCCTCTCCTCATCCTATATTCTTGTTCCCCTCCCCTCCCTCCTCATCCTATATTCTTGTTCTCCTCTCTCCCTCCCTCCTCATCCTATATTCTTGTTCTCCCTCCTCCTCATCCTATATTCTTGTTCTCCCTCCCTCCCTCCTCATCCTATATTCTTGTTCTCCCTCCCTCCCTCCTCATCCTATATTCTTGTTCTCTCTCCCTCCCTCCTCATCCTATATTCTTGTTCTCCCTCCCTCCTCCTCATCCTATATTCTTGTTCTCCCTCCCTCCCTCCTCATCCTATATTCTTGTTCTCCCTCCCTCCCTCCTCATCCTATATTCTTGTTCTCTCTCCCTCCCTCCTCATCCTATATTCTTGTTCTCTCTCCCTCCCTCCTCATCCTATATTCTTGTTCTATCTCCCTCTCTCCTCATCCTATATTCTTGTTCTCTCTCCCTCCCTCCTCATCCTATATTCTTGTTCTCTCTCCCAACCTCCTCATCCTATATTCTTGTTCTCCCTCCCTCCCTCCTCATCCTATATTCTTGTTCTCCCTCCCCCTCCCTCCTCATCCTATATTCTTGTTCTCTCCTCCCTCCCTCCTCATCCTATATTCTTGTTCTCCCTCTCTCCCTCCTCATCCTATATTCTTGTTCTCCCTCCCTCCCTCCTCATCCTATATTCTTGTCCTCTCTCCTCTCTCCCTCCCTCCTCATCCTATATTCTTGTTCTCTCTCCCTCCTCCTCATCCTATATCTTGTTCTCTCTCTCTCCCTCCTCATCCTATATTCTTGTTCTCTCCCTCCCTCCCTCCTCATCCTATATTCTTGTTCTCTCCCTCCCTCCCTCCTCATCCTATATTCTTGTTCTCCCTCCCTCCCTCCTCATCCTATATTCTTGTTCTCCCTCCCTCCCCTCATCCTCCTCCCTCCTCCTCATTCTTGTTCTCTCTCCCTCCTCCTCATCCTATATTCTTGTTCTCCCTCCCTCCCTCCTCATCCTATATTCTTGTTCTCCCCCTCCCTCATCCTATATTCTTGTTCTCCCTCCCTCCCTCCCTCCTCATCCTATATTCTTGTTCTCCCTCCCTCCCTCCTCATCCTATATTCTTGTTCTCTCCCTCCCTCCTCATCCTATATTCTTGTTCTCTCCCTCCCTCCTCATCCTATATTCTTGTTCTCCCTCCCTCCCTTCCTCATCCTATATTCTTGTTCTCTTTCTTTCCCTCCTCATCCTATATTCTTGTTCTCTCTCTTTCCCTCCTCATCCTATATTCTTGTTCTCTCTCCCTCCCTCCTCATCCTATATTCTTGTTCTCTCTCCCTCCCTCCTCATCCTATATTCTTGTTCTCCCTCCCATTCCTCATCCTATATTCTTGTTCTCCCTCCCTCCCTCCTCATCCTATATTCTTGTTCTCTCTCCCTCCTCCTCATCCTATATTCTTGTTCTCCCTCCCTCCCTCCTCATCCTATATTCTTGTTCTCTCTCCCTCCCTCCTCATCCTATATTCTTGTTCTCCCTCCCTCCCTCCCTCCTCATCCTCATCCTATATTCTTGTTCTCTCTCCCTCCCTCCTCATCCTATATTCTTGTTCTTGTTCTCCCTCCCTCCTCCTCATCCTATATTCTTGTTCTCCTCCTCTCCCTCCTCATCCTATATTCTTGTTCTCTCTCCCTCCCTCCCTCATCCTATATTCTTGTTCTCCTCCCTCCTCATCCTATATTCTTGTTCTCTCTCCCTCCCTCCCTCCTCATCCTATATTCTTGTTCTCCCTTCCCTCCTCATCCTATATTCTTGTTCTCCCTCCCTCCTCATCCTATATTCTTGTTCTCCCTCCCTCCTCATCCTATATTCTTGTTCTCCCTCCCTCCCTCCTCATCCTATATTCTTGTTCTCTCTCCCTCCCTCCTCATCCTATATTCTTGTTCTCCCTCCTCGCTCTTTCATTCCTCATCCTATATTCTTGTTCTCTTTCTTTCATTCCTCATCCTATATTCTTGTTCTCCCTCCCTCCCTCCTCATCCTATATTCTTGTTCTCCTCTCCCTCCCTCCCTCCTCATCCTATATTCTTGTTCTCCCTCCCTCCCTCCTCATCCTATATTCTTGTTCTCTCCCTCCCTCCTCATCCTATATTCTTGTTCTTCCTCCTCGCTCTTTCATTCCTCATCCTATATTCTTGTTCTCTTTCTTTCATTCCTCATCCTATATTCTTGTTCTCTCTCTTTCATTCCTCATCCTATATTCGTTTTCTCTCTCTTTCATTCCTCATCCTATATTCTTGTTCTCTCTCCCTCTCTCCTCATCCTATATTCTTGTTCTCCCTCCCTCCCTCCTCATCCTATATTCTTGTTCTCTCTCCCTCCCTCCTCATCCTATATTCTTGTTCTCCCTCCCCTCCCTCCTCATCCTATATTCTTGTTCTCTCTCCCTCCCTCATCATCCTATATTCTTGTTCTCCCTCCTTGTTCTCTCTTTCCCTCCTCATCCTATATTCTTGTTCTCTTCTTTCCCTCCTCATCCTATATTCTTGTTCTCCTCTCCCTCCCTCCTCATCCTATATTCTTGTTCTCTCTCCTCCCTCCCTCCCTCCTCATCCTATATTCTTGTTCTCCCTCCCTCCCTCCTCATCCTATATTCTTGTTCTCTCCCCTCCCTCCTCATCCTATATTCTTGTTCTTCCTCCTCGCTCTTTCATTCCTCATCCTATATTCTTGTTCTCTTTCTTTCATTCCTCATCCTATATTCTTGTTCTCTCTCTTTCATTCCTCATCCTATATTCTTGTTCTCTCTCCCTCTCTCCTCATCCTATATTCGTGTTCTCCCTCCTCTCTCCCTTTCATTCCTCGTCCTATTTTGTTTCTCAATCTTTTCCTCTCTAAAAAAAAAATCACGATGCAGTTTCTGTTTGTTTATTGACAGATTGTTTTTGTTCTTTTTTAAACTTTTGCAGTCGGCAGACAGACAGACAGATGAACCCAGACTACCATACATTTCATGACCATACTAGCATACCAATTAGAATGTACTGTAGCAAAGTGTGTGGGTCTTGGAACATCACTGAAGGCTGTGACCTTTTAGAAGTGCAGCTGTACTTTGTGATGCGTCACACAGAATGCCACCCTGAAGGATCCTGTGCTACAGTTCTTCAGTTCCTGCTGAGAATAGTTTCCCCCAGGCCTACTGGACAGGACCCTATGGAACAAAACAGAGAGTAAAAAAAAGAAGAACGAGAATCAGTACAATATTGAAGTTAATCACGTGTGTCAAGGAGCTGAAAGTAGCTAATATTGTCGTTTATTTTCATAGACAAACTAAATCAAGTCCTTACTCTGATAAATAGTTGAAGGTCATATCTTTGAAAGGTTTTCTCTTATCGGAGCAGACCTCGTTCTCGACTAATTCCATCGTAAAGTGAATCAAGGTTTGGCAGGCAGAGGAAAGGCAAGCATCTGGGTCTAATGAGGAATAGTCAACCTCACTAAAACAGACAGACGAGCCTCTTTATATTACAACCCTGATATGACTGTTATTCTGCAACCTGCAGCAGCACCTGACTTACGGCATAAAGGACCAGACATCTGTTTCCTTTAGACTAATAAAGTACTCAATCATTGATTCATTCATCCAAGCACAGGCGCAAAAAAACACCCCGACGATTTTTGATTAGCAGTTCTCAAAATGGTTACCTTGGCAACGAGCTGGGGCTTCTGTACTCCTAGCCAATCACAGAGCTGGTTTCTGTGGGTCCTCACCGTGGCGACGTCCTCCTCCCTAAAACCAGAGGATACAGAGAGGACAACGTGAAGATGACAGACTGACCCTACAGTAGGACTGACCCTACAGCAAGACCGACCCTACAGTAGGACCGACCGTACAGTAACACTGACCATACAGCAAGACCGACCCTACAGTAGGACCGACCCTACAGTAGGACTGACCCTGCAGCAAGACTGACCCTACATTAGGACTGACCCTGCAGCAAGATTGACCCTACAGTAGGACCGACCCTACAGTAGGACTGAGCCTAAAGTAGGACTGACCCTGCAGTAAGACCGACCCTGCAGTAAGACCGACCCTACAGTAAGACCGACCCTACAGTAGGACCGACCCTGCAGCAAGATTGACCCTACAGTAAGACCGACCATACAGTAGGACCGACCCTACAGTAGGACCGACCCTGCAGCAAGATTGACCCTGCAGTAAGACCGACCCTACAGTAGGACCGACCCTACAGTAGGACCGACCCTAAAGTAGGACTGACCCTGCAGCAGGTCTGACCCTGCAGTAAGACCGACCCTGCAGTAAGACTGACCCTACAGTAAGACTGACCATACAGTAGGACCGACCCTACAGTAGGACTGACCCTGCAGCAAGATTGACCCTACAGTAAGACCGACCCTACAGTAGGACTGACCCTGCAGCAAGATTGACCCTACAGTAAGACTGACCATACAGCAAGATTGACCCTACAGTAGGACCGACCCTACAGTAGGACCGACCCTGCAGTAGGACAAACCCTAGAGTAGGACTGACCCTACAGTAACACTGACCCTACAGTAGGACTGACCCTACAGTAACACTGACCCTACAGTAACACTGACCCTACAGCAGGACTGACCCTACAGTAACACTGACCCTACAGTAACACCGACCCTACAGTAGGACCGACCCTACAGTAACACTGACGCTACAGTAACACCGACCCTACAGTAGGACCGACCCTACAGTAACACTGACGCTACAGTAACACTGACCCTGCAGTAGGACCGACCCTACAGTAACACTGACCCTACAGTAACACTGACTCTACAGTAGGACCGACCCTACAGTAGGACCGACCCTACAGTAGGACTGACTCCTCTAGAAAACACTGACCAATGAGCAGTAGAAACCGAAAAGCCCCGTTCTCTGGAAATGGTCTTTAGTAGTTTACTACATTAACAGCAGTCCCAGCAGGAGATGAACCCTGCACCTGTTCCAGGGTCTGTCCTTAAAACAGCAGTCCCAGCAGGAGATGAACCCTGCACCTGTTCCAGGGTCTGTCCTTAAAACAGCAGCCCCAGCAGGAGATAAAATAGTCTGTCTGTCCACTGCTCATTTCTTGTTAAAACCCTTTCCACCCTTTTCTAGTTCATGACCTTAGAACCCTGCACTCAAAGACCTGTTCCAGGGTCTGTCCTTAAAACCCTGCACCTGTTCCAGGGTCTGTCCTAAAACAGTTCCAGGGTCTGTCCTAACACTGGGTCTCCTTAAAACCCTGCACCAAAACACCTGTTCCAGTAGGTCTGACCTTAAAACCCTGCACCAAAACACCTGTTCCAGTGTCTGTCCTTAAAACCCTGCACCTGTTCCAGTGTCTGGAAAACCCTGCACCTGTTCCAGGGTCTGTCCTTAAAACCCTGCACAGGGTCTGTCCTTAAAACCCTGCACCTGTTCCAGGGTCTGTCCTTAAAACCCTGCACCTGTTCCAGGGTCTGTCCTGCACCTGTTCCAGGGTCTGTCCTTAAAACCCTGCAAAACCCTGCACCTGTTCCAGGGTCCCAAAACCCTGCACCTGTTCCAGGGTCTGTCCTTAAAACCCTGCACCTGTTCCAAATCTGTCCTCCCTGCACCTGTTCCAGGGTCTGTCCTTAAAACCCTGCACCAAAACACCTGTTCCAGGGTCTGTCCTTAAAACCCTGCACCTGTTCCAGGGTCTGTCCTTAAAACCCTGCACTCAAAGAACTGTTCCAGGGTCTGTCCTTAAAACTCTGCACCTGTTCCAGGGCCTGTCCTTAAAACCCTGCACCTGTTCCACGGCCTGTCCTTAAAACCCTGCACCTGTTCCAGGGTCTGTCCTTAAAACCCTGCACCTGTTCCAGGGTCTGTCCTTAAAACCCTGCACCAAAACACCTGTTCCAGGGTCTGTCCTTAAAACCCTGCACCTGTTCCAGGGTCTGTCCTTAAAACCCTGCACCTGTTCCAGGGTCTGTCCTTAAAACCCTGCACCTGTTCCAGGGTCTGTCCTTAAAACCCTGCCCTGTTCACTGTCCTTAAAACCCTGCACCTGTTCCAGGGTCTGTCCTTAAAACCCTGCACCTGTTCCAGGGTCTGTCCTTAAAACCCTGCACCTGTTCCAGGGTCTGTCCTTAAAACCCTGCACCTGTTCCAGGGTCTGTCCTTAAAACCCTGCACCTGTTCCAGGGTCTGTCCTTAAAACCCTGCACTCAAAGAACTGTTCCAGGGTCTGTCCTTAAAACCCTGCACCTGTTCCAGGGCCTGTCCTTAAAACCCTGCACCTGTTCCACGGCCTGTCCTTAAAACCCTGCACCTGTTACAAAGTCTGCATCCCAATTCTCCACATGTTTTCCTAAAGTGTGCATTTGTACAGCCCCTCTCCGGCATTTAAAAGCATAGGATTGAGGGGGGGCCTACACCCTGTTAACTTAGTGGCCGGGGGTGTGCACATGCACACCTGGGGACGGGGGGGAGAATCGTAACGCAGCGCTATGGACTAACTGAGTTCCTGTCTCCTGATTCCACTGACCAGTTGGTGTCACTCAGCGACGTCATGACATCATCCATCACGTCAGGGTCAATGACATCGTCGTAGGTCAGCAGCATCTCGTACACCTGGCTGGCTGTGGTCTTCCTGATCTGTAAAGAGAAAGAAAGAAAGAGAGAGAGAGAAAGAGAGAGAAGAGAGAAGAGAGGAGAAAGAGAGAAAGAGAGAGAAGAGAAAGAGAGAGAAAGAGAGAGAGAGAGAGAAAGAGAGAAAGAGAGAGAGAGAGAGAAAGAGAGAAGAGAGAAAGAGAGAGAGAGAAAGAAAGAGAGAGAAAGAGAGAGAGAGAAAGAGAGAGAAGAGAGAAGAGAGAAAGAGAGAGAAGAGAAAGAGAAGAGAGAAGAGAGAAAGAGAGAGAAGAGAAAGAAGAGAGAAAGAGAGAGAAGAGAAAGAGAGAAGAGAGAAGAGAGAAAGAGAGAGAAGAGAGAAGAGAGAAAGAGAGAAGAGAGAAAGAGAGAGAAGAGAGAAAGAAAGAAGAGAAAGAAGAGAGAGAAGAGAGAGAGAGAAAGAGAGAGAGAGAGAAAGAGAGAAGAGAGAGAAGAGGGCAGGTTACACATGGCTGAGCTGAGTCTTCCTGATCAGTCCACCGACACCCCTATCAGAAAGACAACTTCCTGGACAAAAAGTTTCAAAGAATAGTGAAGGTGTAAACTTGGCAGTAGAAAAACCTAAACAGTATATTTGACCTCTCAAAGAGAGAGAAGAGAGAAAGAGAGGAGAGAAAGAGAAATCTAAAAGAGGGAGAAGAGAAAGATGTCAAGACCTTAGACAGATTAACAAGAAAGAGATGACAAATGGTTTGATGAAGAACGCAAAAACCTACGAAAGAAATTGAGAAATGTGTTCAAATAAACATAGAGATCCAGAAAACCTGAGTCTACACCTTCACTATGGCAAAACACACACACATTTCCTTTCACAGGGCTGGGGGATGAGACAGGGATGCAGCTTAGAGCCCCACCCTCTTCAACATACATATCAGTGAATTGGCGAGAGAGACGAAAAGAGTCTGGTTACACCCGGCCTCACCCTATTAGAATCTGAAGTCAAATGTCTAACTGTTTGCTGATGATCTGGTGCTTCTGTCCCCAACCAGTGAAGCAGCACCTAAATCTGTCCCAGTAGAGGGCCCTAGCAACACCTAGATCTGTCCCCAACCAAGGAGGGCCTATCAAATCTAAAACATGTCAAGACCTTAGATCCCCAGACAATTAACAACGATGACCCCAAATGGTTTGAGCAGCACCTAATCTGTCCCTACAACCAAGGAGGGCCAAATAAACATAGAGATCCTAGATCTGTCCCCAACCAAGGAGGGCCTACAGCAGCACCTAGATCTGTCCCCAACAGGGAGGGGATGAGACAGCAGCACCTAGATCTGTCCCCAACCAAGGAACATACAGCAGCACCTGAATCTGTCCCCAACCAAGGAGGGTCTGCAGCAGCACCCTAGATCTGTCACCAACCAAGGAGGGCCTACAGCAGATCTGGTGATCTGTCCCCAACCAAGGAGGGCCTACAGCAGCACCTAGATCTGTCCCCAACCAAGGAGGTCCTACAGCAGCACCTAGATCTGTCGCCAACCAAGGAGGTCCTACAGCAGCACCTAGATCTGTCCCCAACCAAGGAGGTCCTAGAGCAGCACCTAGATCTGTCGCCAACCAAGGAGGTCCTACAGCAGCACCTAGATCTGTCCCCAACCAAGGAGGGCCTACAGCAGCACCTAGATCTGTCCCCAACCAAGGAGGGCCTACAGCAGCACCTAGATCTGTCCCCAACCAAGGAGGGCCTACAGCAGCACCTAGATCTGTCCCCAACCAAGGAGGGCCTACAGCAGCACCTAGATCTGTCCCCAACCAAGGAGGGCCGACAGCAGCACCTAGATCTGTCCCCAACCAAGGAGGGCCGACAGCAGCACCTAGATCTGTCCCCAACCAAGGAGGGCCTACAGCAGCACCTAGATCTGTCCCCAACCAAGATGTCACCAAAAGCAGCACCTAACTGTCCCCAGATGCCAAGGAGAGCATCCTGGCAGGCTGCACCCGCCTGGTAGATCTGTCCCCCTCCAAGGAGGCCTCCAGAGGGTAGTAGATCTGTCCCCAACCATCACCAGGTGCAAACTACCAGCACCTCCAGGATCCTCCACCACCCGATGTTACAGGAAGGCCATAAAGATCAGGACATCAACCACCCGAGACTCCTGTCCCCAATCCAGAGGAGGGCCTACAGCAGCTTCTATTGAGTGGCTGCACCTAGATCTGTCCCCAACCAAGGAGGGCTACAGCAGCACCTAGATCTGTCCCCAGCCACTTTAATAATGGGAATTGATGGGAAATGATGTAAATATATCACTAGCCACTTTAAACAATGACCTATAGCAGCACCTACATTATTCATCTCAACCAAGGAGTTACCTACATCAGCATCCTTATGTAATCTGTCCCACTAGCCACTTTAACAGCACTTTGTTTATGTCCTCATCTCAATGTATATACTGCCTACAGCAGCACCTAGATCTGTCCCCATGCTGTTCCTATCACTCATTCATATCCTTATGATCTTTCCCCAACCAAGGTATAAGATACAGTTTTGCACCTGTTAGATTACTGTCCCCAATTAAGGATTGCCTAACAGAAGCACAAGATCTGTCCCCAACCAAGGATCTGCCTAACATGCATGTGACAAATAAATTTGATTTGAGATTCTGTCAGACCTGGGCCCTGACAGTTAATCTCAGTAAGACCAAAATAATGGTGTTCCAAAAAGTCCAGTCGCCAGGACCACAAATACAAATTCCATCTAGACACTTTCCCGAGAACACATGAAAAACTATACAAACTCGGCCTAAACATCAGCATCACAGGTAACTTCCACAAAGCTGTGAACTATCTGAGAGACAAGGCAAGAGGGTCTTCTACACCATCAAAAGAAACATAAAATTCGACATACCAATTAGGATCTGGCTAAAAACACTTGAATCAGTTATAGAGCCCATTGCCCTTTATGGTTGTGAGGTCTGGGGTCCGCTCACCAACCAAGACCTCACAAAATGGGACAAAAAAAAACAATTTGAGACTCTACATGCAAAATTCTGCAAAAATATCCTCAGTGTACAACGTAAAACACCAAATAATACACACAGAGCAGAATTAGGCCGAAACTCGCTAAATTCTACAACCCCCTAAAAGGAAGTGATCTACTGGGTGAAACACCACAGTGTGACATCACAGCAGCATGATGTGTGGCCTGTTGCCACAAGAAAAGGTCAACCAGTTTTTGTACTTTAACTATTTGCACATCATTACAACACTTTATAAAGACATCTGAAATGTCTCTATTCCTTTGGAACTTGTGAGTGTAATGTTTACTGTTCATTTTTTTATTGTTTATTTCACTTTTGTCTATGATTTATTTCACTTGCTTTGGCAACGTTAACATATGTTTCCCATGACAATAAAAACCCTTACATTGAAATTGAGAGAGAGAGAGGCAGAGAGGCAGAGAGAGAGGCAGAGAGGCAGAGAGAGAGAGAGAGAGGCAGAGAGAGAGAGAGGCAGAGAGAGAGAGAGAGAGAGGCAGAGAGAGAGAGAGGCAGAGAGAGAGAGAGGCAGAGAGAGAGAGATGAGAGAGGCAGAGATGAGAGAGGCAGAGAGAGAAACAGAGAGACAGATGAGAGAGAGAGAGATAGATGAGAGAGATGAGAGACATGAGAGAGAGAGATGAGAAACAGATGAGAGAGATATGAGAGACAGATGAGAGAGAGAGACAGATGAGAGAGATAGAAATGAGAGTGATGCAGAGAGAGATGCAGAGAGAGAGATGAAATGCAGAGAGAGATGAGATGCAGAGAGAGAGATGAGATGCAGAGAGAGAGAGACAGAGACCGAGATGAGAGAGAAACAGAGAGAGAGAAATGAGAGATGCAGAGATGAGAGATGCAGAGAGAGAGAGATGAGAGATGCAGAGAGAGAGATGAGAGATGCAGAGAGAGAGAGATACAGAGAGAGAGAGATGAGAGATGCAGAGAGAGAGAGAGACAGAGATGAGAGAGATACAGAGAGAGAGAGATGAGAGATGCAGAGAGTGAGAGATGAGAGATGCAGAGAGTGAGAGATGAGAGATGCAGAGACAGAGCTAACTCACCACAGGGAAGGGGTGACAGAGGAGCAGCAGCAGCTGGAACAGAACCTTCTTACGGACCTCTCCCTGAAACTGGATCAGACCACAGAACCTACAGGAGGGGAGAGAGAGTAGGGTGAGGGGGAGAGAGAGTAGGGTGAGGGTGAGAGAGAGTAGGGTGTGGGTGAGGGGGAGAGAGAGTAGGGTGAGGGTGAGAGAGAGTAGGGTGAGGGTGAGAGAGAGTAGGGTTCGGGTGAGAGAGAGTAGGGTTCGGGTGAGGGGAGAGAGAGTAGGGTTCGGGTGAGAGAGAGTAGGGTTTCGAGGGAGGAGAGAGAGTAGGGTTCGGGTGAGAGAGAGTAGGGTGGAGAGGTGAGAGAGGGTAGGGTGAGGGGAGAGAGAGTAGGGTGAGGGGAGAGAGAGTAGGGTTAGGGTGATGAGGGGAGAGAGAGTAGGGTGAGGATGAGGGTGAGAGAGTAGGGTTCGGGTGAGAGAGAGAGAGTAGGGTTCGGGTGAGGGGGAGAGAGTAGGGTTCGGGTGAGAGAGTAGGGTTCGGGTGAGAGAGAGTAGGGTTCGGGTGAGAGAGAGTAGGGTTCGGGTGAGAGAGAGTAGGGTGAGGGTGAGGGGGAGAGAGAGTAGGGTGAGGGTGAGAGAGAGTAGGGTGAGGGTGAAGGGGAGAGAGAGTAGGGTGACAGAGAGTAGGGTTCGGGTGAGGGGGAGAGAGAGTAGGGTGAGGGTGAGGGGGAGAGAGAGTAGGGTTCGGGTGAGGGGGAGCGAGAGTAGGGTTCGGGTGAGGGGAGAGAGAATAGGGTGAGGGTGAGAGAGAGTAGGGTGAGGGTGAGGGGGAGAGAGTAGGGTGAGGGTGAGGGGGAGAGAGAGTAGGGTTCGGGTGAGGGGGAGAGAGAGTAGGGTTCGGGTGAGGGGGAGAGAGAGTAGGGTTCGGGTGAGAGAGCAACGAGTGTGTATATCAGGTTGTGTGTAATGACTAAATGTTTTAACATTGTATCAGAGGTGAGATGCAGTGGAGATGTATTCGGAGTGTGTGTGTGTGTGTGTGTAACAGAAACCCCTCTCACACAGCGATGGCAGAGCGGAGCTTCTGAGTGTCCTTGGACCTCTTAATCTCTTCCTTACAGAGAGCCAACAAGTCCACACAGAACTGATGACTACAGAGAGAGAGGGAGAGAGGGGAGGGGGTGAGAGAGAGAGAGAGAGAGAGAATAGAGGCAAGAGAAAGAGAGCAGAGAAGAGAAGAGAGAAAAGGAGAGAGAGAATAGAGGATAAGCAAGAGAAAGTGAGAGAAGAGAAGAAAAGAGAGAGAAACAGGGAGACAGAGGAGAGAGAGAAGAGCAGAGAGAGCAAATAACAGATTAGCGTAGCTTCTATTCATTCAATCAGCCACTATATTACATATATTCATGTATTCTACATATACAACACTGTAAACTCTTTGAAATGTCCTGTTTCTGCTGTTTCTGACAGATAAGAAAGTAGCACTGAGTCCTACCTAACAGGCATCAGTAGAACAGTCTATAACATGAACCCCACTCACTCCTGGTCTGTAGTGAAGGTGTCAAAACAGGCTCTAGCCAGCATCTGGTCCAGCATCTTCAGGAAGGGGATAGACACCCTACACAGAGACACACACACATTACACACAGGCTCTAGCCAGCATCTGGTCCAGCATCTTCAGGAAGGGGATAGACACCCTACACAGAGACACACACACATTACACACAGGCTCTAGCCAGCATCTGGTCACAGCATCTTCAGGAAGGGGATAGACACCCTACACAGAGACACACACACATTACACACAGGCTCTAGCCAGCATCTGGTCCAGCATCTTCAGGAAGGGGATAGACACCCTACACAGAGACACACACACATTACACACAGGCTCTAGCCAGCATCTGGTCCAGCATCTTCAGGAAGGGGATAGACACCCTACACAGAGACACACACACATTACACACAGGCTCTAGCCAGCATCTGGAAGGGGATCCAGCATCTTCAGGAAGGGGGGATAGACACCCTACACAGAGACACACACACATTACACACAGGCTCTAGCCAGCATCTGGTCCAGCATCTTCAGGAAGGGGATAGACACCCTACACAGAGACACACACACATTACACACAGGCTCTAGCCAGCATCTGGTCCAGCATCTTCAGGAAGGGGATAGACACCCTACACAGAGACACAGGACACACAGTTTATCACTAGTTTGATTTCATCTGTAGTTTACCAGGCTCGTTTCATTGAGATTGACACTAGAGAGACAGTGTAATAAACATTTATTTTTTAACTATACATTTAAATCTCCCCACGTGACTGTAAAACTGAGAGAGAAAAGAGTGTGTGTAAGCATGGATACAAAGGTGTGTGTGTGTGCCTGTCATTTCTCAGGTTGTCTCTGAAGACGTGCAGCAGTGTGTGTGTGTGTGTGTGTACCTGTCATTTCTCAGGTTGTCTCTGAAGACGTGCAGCAGTGTGTGTGTGTGTGTGTGTACCTGTCATTTCTCAGGTTGTCTCTGAAGACGTGCAGCAGTGCTTCACTAAACTGTCCCAGCGCTGCTGTATCCTGCTGAATCAGCATCAGGTGGTCGAACAGAGACTGGGAGGAGAAACGCACCTGGAGACGGAGACACAAGGAGAGAGGGAGGGAGGGAGGGAGGGAGGGAGGGAGGGAGGGAGGGAGGGAGGGAGGGAGGGAGGGAGGGAGGGAGGCAGGGAGAGGAGGGAGGGAGGAGGGAGGAGAGAGGAGGGAGACAGAGAGACAGGGAGACAGGGAGACAGAGAGACAGAGAGACAGAGAGGGAGGGATATAGAGATAGACATCAGTGTAGTTAACATCAGACCCAGAGGACTGATAGAGACATCAGTGTAGTTAACATCAGACCCAGAGGACTGATAGAGACATCACAGTGTAGTTAACATCAGAGAGGACTGATAGAGACATCAGTGTAGTTAACATCAGACCCAGAGGACTGATAGAGACATCAGTGTAGTTAACATCAGACAGAGGACTGATAGAGACATCAGTGTAGTTAACATCAGACCCAGAGGACTGATAGAGACATCAGTGTAGTTAACATCAGACCCAGAGGACTGATAGAGACATCAGTGTAGTTAACATCAGACAGAGGACTGATAGAGACATCAGTGTAGTTAACATCAGACCCAGAGGACTGATAGATACATCAGTGTAGTTAACATCAGACAGAGGACTGATAGAGACATCAGTGTAGTTAACATCAGACCCAGAGGACTGATAGAGACATCAGTGTAGTTAACATCAGACCCAGAGGACTGATAGAGACATCAGTGTAGTTAACATCACACAGAGGACTGATAGAGACATCAGTGTAGTTAACATCAGACCCAGAGGACTGATAGAGACATCAGTGTAGTTAACATCAGAGAGGACTGATAGAGACATCAGTGTAGTTAACATCAGACCCAGAGGACTGATAGAGACATCAGTGTAGTTAACATCAGACCCAGAGGACTGATAGAGACATCAGTGTAGTTAACATCAGACCCAGAGGACTGATAGAGACATCAGTGTAGTTAACATCAGACCCAGAGGACTGATAGAGACATCAGTGTAGTTAACATCAGACCCAGAGGACTGATAGATAGACATCAGTGTAGTTAACATCAGTGTAGTTAACATCACACAGAGGACTGATAGACATCAGTGTAGTTAACATCAGAGAGGACTGATAGAGACATCAGTGTAGTTAACATCAGACCCAGAGGACTGATAGAGACATCAGTGTAGTTGACATCAGTGTAGTTAACATCAGAGAGAGGACTGATAGAGACATCAGTGTAGTTAACATCAGACCCAGAGGACTGATAGAGACATCAGTGTAGTTAACATCAGACCCAGAGGACTGATAGAGACATCAGTGTAGTTAACATCAGAGAGGACTGATAGAGACATCAGTGTAGTTAACATCAGACCCAGAGGACTGATAGAGACATCAGTGTAGTTAACATCAGACCCAGAGGACTGATAGAGACATCAGTGTAGTTAACATCAGACCCAGAGGACTGATAGAGACATCAGTGTAGTTAACATCAGACCCAGAGGACTGATAGAGACATCAGTGTAGTTAACATCAGACCCAGAGGACTGATAGAGACATCAGTGTAGTTAACATCAGACCCAGAGGACTGATAGAGACATCAGTGTAGTTAACACCAGACCCAGAGGACTGATAGAGACATCAGTGTAGTTAACATCAGAGAGGACTGATAGAGACATCAGTGTAGTTAACATCAGACCCAGAGGACTGATAGATAGACATCAGTGTAGTTAACATCAGACCCAGAGGACTGATAGAGACATCAGTGTAGTTAACATCAGACCCAGAGGACTGATAGAGACATCAGTGTAGTTAACATCAGACCCAGAGGACTGATAGAGACATCAGTGTAGTTAACATCAGACCCAGAGGACTGATAGAGACATCAGTGTAGTTAACATCAGAGAGGACTGATAGAGACATCAGTGTAGTTAACATCAGACCCAGAGGACTGATAGAGACATCAGTGTAGTTAACATCAGAGAGGACTGATAGAGACATTAGTGTAGTTAACATCAGACCCAGAGGACTGATAGAGACATCAGTGTAGTTAACATCAGACCCAGAGGACTGATAGAGACATCAGTGTAGTTAACATCAGACCCAGAGGACTGATAGAGACATCAGTGTAGTTAACATCAGAGAGGACTGATAGAGACATCAGTGTAGTTAACATCAGACCCAGAGGACTGATAGAGACATCAGTGTAGTTAACATCAGACCCAGAGGACTGATAGAGACATCAGTGTAGTTAACATCAGAGAGGACTGATAGAGACATCAGTGTAGTTAACATCAGACCCAGAGGACTGATAGAGACATCAGTGTAGTTAACATCAGACCCAGAGGACTGATAGAGACATCAGTGTAGTTAACATCAGAGAGGACTGATAGAGACATCAGTGTAGTTAACATCAGACCCAGAGGACTGATAGAGACATCAGTGTAGTTAACGTCAGACCCAGAGGACTGATAGAGACATCAGTGTAGTTAACATCAGACCCAGAGGACTGATAGAGACATCAGTGTAGTTAACATCAGACCCAGAGGACTGATAGAGACATCAGTGTAGTTAACATCACACAGAGGACTGTAACAGATCAGTAGAAACTGAGATCCAGACCAGAACAATACAACTATAAAACACGGTGTAAGTCTGGACCGTGTGAGAAGCCACATTGAGCAACATTAAGTCTAAACAGCTCATCTCTCTGTCTGCGTACCAAATTACCCTCTATTTCCTACACAGTGCACTACTTTTGACCAGGGCCCATAGGGGAGAGGGTTCTATTTTGGGACGCACACTCTGATTTCCTGGCATCACTTCCTTCCCATAGTGATGACAGGTGGAAACTGAGTGACACACTGAAGGCTGGTGACAACTGGCTCATCGTTCTCATAGCAACAACACAGCATCAACACCCGCTGGAGAGGAGAGGACTTCCGTCTTCTATACATTGGCAATGTCTGTAGTCTTTTACATTTTATTTCACCTTTATTTAACTAGGCAAGTCAGTTAAGAACAAATTCTTATTTACATTGACGGCCTAGGAACAGTGGGTTAACTGGTCTAGGAACAGTGGGGTTAACTGGTCTAGGAACAGTGGGGTTAACTGGTCTAGGAACAGTGGGGTTAACTGGTCTAGGAACAGTGGGGTTAACTGGTCTAGGAACAGTGGGTTAACTGGTCTAGGAACAGTGGGGTTAACTGGTCTAGGAACAGTGGGGTTAACTGGTCTAGGAACAGTGGGGTTAACTGGTCTAGGAACAGTGGGGTTAACTGGTCTAGGAACAGTGGGTTAACTGGTCTAGGAACAGTGGGGTTAACTGGTCTAGGAACAGTGGGTTAACTGGTCTAGGAACAGTGGGTTTAACTGGTCTAGGAACAGTGGGGTTAACTGGTCTAGGAACAGTGGGTTAACTGCCTGTTCAGGAGCAGAGCGACAGATATGTAACTTGTCAGTTCAAGGATTTGAACTTGCAACCTTCCGGTTACTAGTCCAACACTCTAACCACTAGGCTACCCGTGATGACATGCTGGTCTTTCAGGGGGTAAGAGGAGAAGAGTGTTGGACTAAGCAGTGGGAGAGGGGGAGGGAGTCTCACAGGAGATGGTTTATGAAATATCCAGGATCCAACAGGATGCTTCTACACTTTGGACTCTTGTGTGTGAGAACCAACTCCAGATCAGCCTCGGGACACCGTTCTGGCTACCTCAGAAGTGTCTGTGTGTCTCCAGTCCAGTCAGATTATAGCAAGAGTCAGAGACAGAGAAATACACACACACACACAGAGACAGAGAGACAGAGAAACACACACACACACAGAGACAGAGACAGAGAAACACACACACAGAGACAGAGAGACAGACAGAGAGCATGGAGCAGGCCAGATCAGCCTCGGGACACCATTCTGGCTACCTCAGAAGTGTCTGTGTGTCTCCAGTCCAGCCAGATTAATGCAAGAGTCAGAGACAGAGAAACACACACACACACAGAGACAGAGAGACAGAGACAGAGAAACACACACACAGAGACAGAGAGACAGAGACAGACAGAGAGCATGGAGCAGGCCAGATCAGCCTAGGGACACCGTTCTGGCTACCTCAGAAGTGTCTGTGTGTCTCCAGTCCAGCCAGATTATAGCCAGAGTCAGAGACAGAGAAACACAACATATAAATACCATCTAGCAGATCTTATTGAGGGTGCAGCTTGTGTTCCAAGCTCCAACAGTGGAGTAATATCTAACAATACACAACCTAAAGTAAAGGACTGGAGTTAAGAATATAGAAATATTTGGATGATGTCAGAGCGACATAGACTAAGATACAGTAGAATAGTATAGAATACAGTATATACATATGAGATGAGTAATACATAGACTAGATACAGTAGAATAGAATACAGTATATACATATGAGATGAGTAATGCATAGACTAAGATACAGTAGAATAGTATAGAATACAGTATATACATATGAGATGAGTAATACATAGACTAAGATACAGTAGAATAGAATACAGTATATACATATGAGATGAGTAATACATAGACTAAGATACAGTAGAATAGTATAGAATACAGTATATACATATGAGATGAGTAATACATAGACTAAGATACAGTAGAATAGAATACAGTATATACATATGAGATGAGTAATGCATAGACTAAGATACAGTAGAATAGTATAGAATACAGTATATACATATGAGATGAGTAATACATTGACTAAGATACAATAGAATAGTATAGAATACAGTATATACATATGAGATGAGTAATGCATAGACTAAGATACAGTAGAATAGTATAGAATACAGTATATACATATGGGATGAGTAATGCATAGACTAAGATACAGTAGAATAGTATAGAATACAGTATATACATATGAGATGAGTAATACATTGACTAAGATACAGTAGAATAGTATAGAATACAGTATATACATATGAGATGAGTAATGCATAGACTAAGATACAGTAGAATAGTATAGAATACAGTATATACATATGAGATGAGTAATGCATAGACTAAGATACAGTAGAATAGAATAGAATACAGTATATACATATGAGATGAGTAATGCATAGACTAAGATACAGTAGAATAGTATAGAATACAGTATATACATATGAGATGAGTAATACATAGACTAAGATACAGTAGAATAGAATACAGTATATACATATGAGATGAGTAATGCAGGATATGTGAACATGATTAAAGTGGACAGTGTTCCATTATTAAAGTGGCCAGTGTTCCATTATTAAAGTGACCAGTGTTCCATTATTAAAGTGACCAGTGTTCCATTATTAAAGTGACCAGTGTTCCATTATTAAAGTGACCAGTGTTCCATTATTAAAGTGACCAGTGTTCCATTATTAAAGTGACCAGTGTTCCATTATTAAAGTGACCAGTGTTCCATTATTAAAGTGACCAGTGTTCCATTATTAAAGTGACCAGTGTTCCATTATTAAAGTGACCAGTGTTCCATTTTTAAAGTGACCAGTGTTCCATTTTTAAAGTGACCAGTGTTCCATTATTAAAGTGACCAGTGTTCCATTATTAAAGTGACCAGTGTTCCATTATTAAAGTGACCAGTGTTCCATTATTAAAGTGACCAGTGATTACTTGTCTATGTATATAAGGAGCTTCTATGTGGTAGAATCAGTAGGGCAAAAGGTACTTATAAAACCTTCATTCACCTCACACACACACACACACACACACACACACACACACACACACACCACAGAAAGGAATGGTTTAAGATGGGGAAGGAGGTTTCCTTAAAGAAAGGAAAGACCAGCCGACATCACTAAACACAGATCCATTTGTTCTGGATCAACCTCCCATCTGTGTTTTGGGTTTTAGGTTGTTGTTTACAGGAACCAGGTGGATGAGGGCCAGAGGAGCGTCAAGCTGATGCCTGGTGCCCGATAGACTGATAGAACAGATGAGAGTGGAGGTACTGGTGTCCTCGGTGGTGTGAATATTAGCAGTGTGATGGGCCCCCCCTGCTGGCCTTCAGACCCACACACTGGAGAGACAGTGGTCTGTTTCACTAAGGTGTTTTCCAGAGACAACATCATGACTTTCGTTGACTCGCAAATCGGCAATAACATGCAGTCTTTGGACTGTAGCAATGTGGGAACCACAGTCAATGTACACAGTGAGGGCTAGTGGCGTGTGGTACTGGTACTGGCCCAGACAGTGAGAAACTGTAGCTACAGACAGATAACGACAGACACAGACTGTGGCTATAGACAGATAACCACAGACAGATGACTACAAACAGCTACTGTAGCTACAGACAGACAACTAAAGACATACTGTGGACAGACAGATAACTACAGACACATACTGTGGCCACAGACAGATAACTATAGACACATACTGTGGCTACAGACAGATAACTATAGACATATAACTATAGACATATACTGTGGCTACAGACAGATAACTATAGACATATAACTACAGACATATACTGTGGCTACAGACAGATAACTATAGACATATAACTACAGACATATACTGTGGCTACAGACAGATAACTATAGACATATAACTATAGACATATACTGTGGCTACAGACAGATAACTATAGACATATAACTACAGACATATACTGTGGCTACAGACAGATAACTATAGACACATACTGTGGCTACAGACAGATAACTATAGACATATAACTACAGACATATACTGTGGCTACAGACACATACTGTGGCTACAGACAGATAACTACAGACACATACTGTGGCCACAGACATCTAGCCGATCTAGAGTGTAATCATTGGTCCAACAGTTGCAAACAAAAGTTTCTATTGGACAAATTCAGGTATGTTTATCCTGGTTTTTCAACAGAATTGGTGCAATGAACACACCCATGAGCACACGCATACACAGTTCTCTTTCATAGCAGCCACATACAAACAGCTCATTGTGTATATAAATTCCTTGTCACGTCTATCTCCGTGCTCTCCCCCTCTCACCTTTTCCCTTCGCTTGTGGACTTCAGTGCACAACACATTAGCTGTCTGTGACCAGGCGAAAAAACCTTTCCAAGCCAAACCTTCATATCATGACCGCTAACCGCACACAGCCTACATTGTTGTCACGTCATAGTCAACATGGCTACTAGAACTAACCCGTTAGTGAACCCTCTACAATCATGCAGTGCAGTGTACAGTCAGCAAGCAGTTTAGCAGTTACACAGACTGGCCCCGGTGGCAATACATTAACAAAGCCAAAAGCTTACCTTGACTTGGAAGAGTTCCAGTGTTGGATAGCCATAGCCAGCTAGCTAACATAGCATCCCTCTCTGTTTGAGCAGGGTGTTTCAGTAGGCTAAACTAGCTAGCTACATTAGCTAGCTAAGTAAGTGAGAAAAAAAGAAAGAAATATAGCTACAGTAGCTCTCTCAGCTCACTATTGCTTCTCCTTCATTGAATTTTTTGTTTAAATGTATTTGTTAAAAACTGTTGAACTATTGTCTTTCTCTCACTTTGAGTCAACTACTCACCACATGTTATGCACTGCAGTGCTAGCTAGCTGTAGCTTACACTTTCACGACTAGATTCATCATGCTACACCATGGTATGCTTTCAGCTTATGCTTTCACGACTAGATTCATCATGTTATGCACTGCAGTGCCTAGCTAGCTGTAGCTTACGCTTTCACGACTAGATTCATCATGTTATACACTACAGTGCTAGCTAGCTGTAGCTTACGCTTTCACGACTAGATTCATCATGTTATGCACTACAGTGCCTAGCTAGCTGTAGCTTACGCTTTCATGACTAGATTCATCATGTTATGCACTGCAGTGCTAGCTAGCTGTAGCTTACGGTTTCACGACTAGATTCCGGCTACACCATGGTACTACTGTAGACCTTCATTGCAAAACAGTTTTAATCCATTATTTGGTGGCATGTGGAAAAGGACAACTTATTTATATTTCACAATTCGCATTTTTATGAATTTCACTCTGAGGAGTCTCCACTGCTACAGACACATGGCTACAGACACATGGCTACAGACACAGAGCTAGACACATGGCTACAGACACAGAGCTACAGACACAGAGCTACAGACACAGAGCTAGACACATGGCTACAGACACAGAGCTACAGACACAGAGCTACAGACACATGGCTACAGACACAGAGCTACAGACACATGGCTACAGACACAGAGCTACAGACACATGGCTACAGACACAGAGCTAGACACATGGCTACAGACACATGGCTACAGACACAGAGCTACAGACACATGGCTACAGACACAGAGCTACAGACACATGGCTACAGACACAGAGCTAGACACATGGCTACAGACACAGAGCTAGACACAGAGCTACAGACACATGGCTACAGACATATGGCTACAGACACAGAGCTACAGACACATGGCTACAGACACATGGCTACAGACACAGAGCTACAGACACATGGCTACAGACACAGAGCTACAGACACATGGCTACAGACACATGGCTACAGACACAGAGCTACAGACACATGGCTACAGACACAGAGCAACAGACACAGAGCTACAGACACATGGCTACAGACACATGGCTACAGACACATGGCTACAGACACAGAGCTACAGACACAGAGCTACAGACACATGGCTACAGACACAGAGCTACAGACACATGGCTACAGACACATGGCTACAGACACATGGCTACAGACACAGAGCTACAGACACAGAGCCGTAGACACCACTGACACCGGGCCACAGAGTAACAGACACACCACAACAGAAAATACAGACACAGGCACATATCTACAGACACAGAGCAACAGACACGGAGCTACAAGCATAGAGCTACATGGGCCACAGACACTACAGACACCGAGCTACAGACACGGGACCACGGGCACCACAGACACAGAGCTACAGACACAGGGCTACAGGAGCTACAGACACAGAGCTACAGACACAGGGCTACAGGAGCTACAGACACAGGGCTACAGACACAGTTACAGACACAGGGCTACAGGAGCTACAGACACAGGGCTACAGACACAGTTACAGACACAGGGCTACAGGAGCTACAGACACAGGGCTACAGGAGCTACAGACACAGAGCTACAGACACAGAGCTACAGACACAGGGCTACAGGAGCTACAGACACAGAGCTACAGACACAGGGCTACAGGAGCTACAGACACAGGGCTACAGACACAGTTACAGACACAGGGCTACAGGAGCTACAGACACAGGGCTACAGACACAGTTACAGACACAGGGCTACAGGAGCTACAGACACAGGGCTACAGGAGCTACAGACACAGGGCTACAGGAGCTACAGACACAGAGCTACAGACACAGAGCTACAGGAGCTACAGACACAGGGCTACAGACACAGTTACAGACACAGGGCTACAGGAGCTACAGACACAGGGCTACAGGAGCTACAGACACAGGGCTACAGACACAGGGCTACAGGAGCTACAGACACAGGGCTACAGGAGCTACAGACACAGAGCTACAGACACAGGGCTACAGGAGCTACAGACACAGGGCTACAGGAGCTACAGACACAGAGCTACAGACACAGGGCTACAGGAGCTACAGACACAGGGCTACAGGAGCTAAAGACACAGGGCTACAGGAGCTACAGACACAGAGCTACAGGAGCTACAGACACAGGGCTACAGGAGCTACAGACACAGGGCTACAGACACGGAGTTACAGACACGTACCGTAGACTCAGTCAGTCCTCCCACAGACACGGTCAACCCCAGCAGTGTGTGGTACTGGTATTGGGGCAGTCAGGGCTACATCCACGTATTGTAGACTCAGTCAGTCCTCCCACAGACACGGTCAACCCCAGCAGTGTGTGGTACTGGTATTGGGGCAGTCAGGGCTACAGACACGTCCGTAGACTCAGTCAGTCCTCCCACAGACACGGTCAACCCCAGCAGTGTGTGGTACTGGTATTGGGGCAGTCAGGGCTACAGACACGTACCGTAGACTCAGTCAGTCCTCCCACAGACACGGTCAACCCCAGCAGTGTGTGGTACTGGTATTGGGGCAGTCAGGGCTACAGACACGTACCGTAGACTCAGTCAGTCCTCCCACAGACACGGTCAACCCCAGCAGTGTGTGGTACTGGTATTGGGGCAGTCTGAGCAGCTGGGTGACGTGGGGGAAGACCTGAGACGGAGCGTTCCAGTTCAGACCCTCTGCCCCTTCACTGAGAGCACAGAGAGACACACGGGGTCCAGTTAGTTTTTCAATTCAATTACCAAACTGAAATGTACATCTTTCATAGAAACGTGCCCACTGTATGAGATCACCCTGAGCCATCCATAGTATTGTATGAGATCACCCTGAGACATCCATAGTATTGTATGAGATCACCCTGAGACATCCATAGTACTGTATGAGATCACCCTGAGACATCCATAGTATTGTATGAGATCACCCTGAGCCATCCATAGTATTGTATGAGATCACCCTGAGCCATCCATAGTATTGTATGAGATCACCCTGAGACATCCATAGTATTGTATGAGATCACCCTGAGACATCCATAGTATTGTATGAGATCACCCTGAGCCATCCATAGTACTGTATGAGATCACCCTGAGCCATCCATAGTATTGTATGAGATCACCCTGAGCCATCCATAGAGTCTTACTATGACATGTGGTTGTCTCACCTAGCTATCTGATAACTACTCTGTTGAGAGATAATGTGGTTGTCTCACCGAGCTACCTGATAACTACTCTGAGTGATAATGTACTGACTGATGTGGTTGTCTCATCTCGCTACCTGATAACTACTCTGAGTGATAATGTACTGACTGATGTGGTTGTCTCATCTCGCTACCTGATAACTACTCTGAGTGATAATGTACTGACTGATGTGGTTGTCTCATCTCGCTACCTGATAACTACTCTGAGTGATAATGTACTGACTGATGTGGTTGTCTCATCTCGCTACCTGATAACTACTCTGAGTGATAATGTACTGACTGTGATGTGGTTGTCTCATCCAGCTACCTTCTGATGTACGTCACTTTGGATAACAGCATCTGATAAATGACAGCAATGTAAATGTGTTAAGACTCACGTTGGGAAGATGGCGAGCAGCTCCTCTCGGTGGGGGATGTGAGGTACTGCAGGGTTGTTACTATGGAGGAGCCTGACGAACACTGATCCAGCATGGGCTCTGTAGCGGTCGATCTTCTCTGCTGACTGCTGGGCCAAGCTACACATCATACCATTCACCCTGAGGAGGAGAGGAGGAGAGATGAGAGAAGGAGATGAGGAGGGATGAGAGGAGTAGAGGAGAGAGGGAGGAGATGAGGAGAGATGAGAGGAGAGGGATGAGAGGAGGAGAGGGATGAGAGAGAGGAGATGAGGAGAGATGAGAGGAGGAGAGGGATGAGAGGAGAGAGGGATGAGATGAGGAGAGGAGGAGCAGAGGAGGAGCAATAGATAAGAGGAGGAGAGGAGAGAGGGATGAGAGGAGGAGGGATGAGAGAAGGAGAGACGAGAGGAGGAGAGATGAGTGGGAGGAGAGAGGGATGAGTGGGAGGAGAGGAGAAAGGGATGAATGGAGTGGGAATTAAAGGATGAGAATGTAAAAAGGAGGTCAGGGATGAAATTAATGGAGAGGTACAGCTATCATCCCTAATAATATCTTTAATTCCTACTACATCTGTCATAACACCTTTCCCACCTTCTATAGAGAATGCTTATAAATGATCTACAAAGCATCTATGAAGGCCTTATGTAGGGTTTATGAGGGCCTTATGAAGGGTTTATGAGGGCCTTATGAAGGGTTTATGAGGGCCTTATGAAGGGTTTATGAAGGGTTTATAAGGGCCTTATGAAGGGTTTATGAAGGGTTTATGAAGGGTTTATGAAGGCCTTATGAAGGGTTTATGAAGGCCTTATGAAGGGTTTATGAAGGCCTTATGAAGGGTTTATGAAGGCCTTATGAAGGGTTTATGAAGGGTTTATGAAGGGTTTATGAAGGGTTTATAAGGGCCTTATGAAGGGTTTATGAAGGCCTTATGAAGGGTTTATGAAGGGTTTATGAAGGCCTTATGAAGGGTTTATGAGGGCCTTATGAAGGGTTTATGAGGGCCTTATGAAGGGTTTATGAAGGGTTTATGAAGGGTTTATAAGGGCCTTATGAAGGGTTTATGAAGGCCTTATGAAAGGTTTATGAGGGCCTTATGAAGGGTTTATGAAGGGTTTATGAGGGCCTTATGAAGGGTTTATGAAGGGTTTATGAAGGGTTTATAAGGGCCTTATGAAGGGTTTATGAAGGCCTTTGAAGGGTTTATGAGGGCTCTATAAAGGTGTTAAAGTGGTACAGTGTGATTGCTACTCACAGGTCTGGTGACAGTAGTTGTGGAGCGGTGGCCACCACACACAGAGTTACCTCCATCAGGCTGGTCATGGCTGCCTCTCTCACCCTGGAGAGATGGATACATTAAACACACAGAGTCACCTCCATCAGGCTGGTCACGGCTGCCTCTCTCACCCTGGAGAGATGGATACATTAAACACACAGAGTCACCTCCATCAGGCTGGTCATGGCTGCCTCTCTCACCCTGGAGAGATGGATACATTAAACACACAGAGTCACCTCCATCAGGCTGGTCATGGCTGCCTCTCTCACCCTGGAGAGATGGATACATTAAACACACAGAGTCACCTCCATCAGGCTGGTCACGGCTGCCTCTCTCACCCTGGAGAGATGGATACATTTAACACACAGAGTGTGTGTGTGATATGGTAATCAAGACATCTACTCTAATGTCATGCCCAGAGAGGGGAGCCACAGTGTGTGTGTGTGATATGGTAATCAGCACATCTACTCTAATGTCATGCCCTGAGAAGGGAGCCACAGTGTGTGTGTGTGTGTGTGTGTGTGTGTGTGTGTGTGTGTGTGTGTGTGTGTGTGTGTGTGTGTGTGTGTGCCTAAGTGGCTGTATGTGCCTGTGTGTGAACACGCGTGCGGAGCGACAGTTAACAGGTGGAGAGAATGCTGTAACAGGGGTCCAGTTCATCTGAGACAGACAGACAGAGGGGACAGACAGAGGGACAGACGGACAGAGAGACAGACAGAGGGACAGACAGAGGGACAGACAGACAGACAGAGGGACAGACAGACAGACGGACAGACAGACAGAGGGACAGACAGACAGAGGGACAGACAGACAGACAGAGGGACAGACAGACAGAGGGACAGACAGAGAGACAGACAGACGGACAGAGGGACAGACAGAGGGACAGACAGAGGGACAGACAGAGGGACAGACAGACAGAGGGACAGACAGACAGAGGGACAGACAGACAGAGGGACAGACAGACAGAGGGACAGACAGACAGAGGGACAGACAGACAGAGGGACAGACAGACAGACAGAGACAGACGGACAGAGGGACAGACAGACAGAGGGACAGACAGACAGACGGACAGACAGACAGACGGACAGAGGGACAGACAGACAGACAGAGAGGGACAGACAGACAGACAGACAGACAAAGGGACAGACAGACAGACAGACAGACACTAGTTGATGTAATATTAGGGCTGTAATAAGGAGTAAAGGTCATAGATCAGAGTCATCATCCTCTACAAGCCTCCTCCCTCCATCTACCTCATCCCCATACTGTTATTTATTTATCTTGCTCCTTTGCACCCCAGTATCTCTACTTACACATTCATCATCTGCACATCTATCACTCCAGTGTTTAATTGCTATATTGTAATTATTTCACCACTAGGGCCTATTTATTGCCTTACCTCCCTAATCTTACTTCATTTGTACACTCTGTATACAGACGTTTTCTCCATTGTATTATTGACTGTATGTTTGTTTATTCCATGTGTAACTCTGTGTTGTTGTATGTGTCACACTGCTTTATCTTGGCCAGGTCGCAGTTGTAAAGGAGAACTTGTTCTCAACTAGCCTACCTGGTTAAATAAAGGTGTTCTCAACTAGCCTACCTGGTTAAATAAAGGTGTTCTCAACTAGTCTACCTGGTTAAATAAAGGTGTTCTCAACTAGTCTACCTGGTTAAATAAAGGTGTTCTCAACTAGCCTACCTGGTTAAATAAAGGTGTTCTCAACTAGTCTACCTGGTTAAATAAAGGTGTTCTCAACTAGCCTACCTGGTTAAATAAAGGTGTTCTCAACTGGCCTACTTGGTTAAATAAAGGTGTTCTCAACTAGCCTACCTGGTTAAAAATAAAGGTGTTCTCAACTGGCCTACCTGGTTAAATAAAGGTGTTCTCAACTGGCCTACCTGGTTAAAAATAAAGGTGTTCTCAATTAGTCTACCTGGTTAAATAAAGGTGTTCTCAACTAGTCTACCTGGTTAAATAAAGGTGTTCTCAACTAGTCTACCTGGTTAAATAAAGGTGTTCTCAACTAGTCTACCTGGTTAAATATAACGGTGTTCTCAACTGGCCTACCTGGTTAAATAAAGGTGTTCTCAACTAGTCTACCTGGTTAAATAAAGGTGTTCTCAACTGGCCTACCTGGTTAAATAAAGGTGTTCTCAACTAGCCTACCTGGTTAAATAAAGGTGTTCTCATCTGGCTTACCTGGTTAAATAAAGGTGTTCTCAACTAGCCTACCTGGTTAAATAAAGGTGTTCTCAACTGGCCTACCTGGTTAAATAAAGGTGTTCTCAACTGGCCTACCTGGTTAAATAAAGGTGTTCTCAACTGACCTACCTGGTTAAAAATAAAGGTGTTCTCAACTGGCCTACCTGGTTAAATAAAGGTGTTCTCAACTAGTCTACCTGGTTAAATAAAGGTGTTTTCAACTAGTCTACCTGGTTAAATAAAGGTGTTCTCAACTGGCCTACCTGGTTAAATAAAGGTGTTTTCAACTAGTCTACCTGGTTAAATAAAGGTGTTCTCAACTAGTCTACCTGGTTAAATAAAGGTGTTCTCAACTAGTCTACCTGGTTAAATATAACGGTGTTCTCAACTGGCCTACCTGGTTAAATAAAGGTGTTCTCAACTAGTCTACCTGGTTAAATAAAGGTGTTCTCAACTGGCCTACCTGGTTAAATAAAGGTGTTCTCAACTAGCCTACCTGGTTAAATAAAGGTGTTCTCATCTGGCTTACCTGGTTAAATAAAGGTGTTCTCAACTAGCCTACCTGGTTAAATAAAGGTGTTCTCAACTGGCCTACCTGGTTAAATAAAGGTGTTCTCAACTGGCCTACCTGGTTAAATAAAGGTGTTCTCAACTGACCTACCTGGTTAAAAATAAAGGTGTTCTCAACTGGCCTACCTGGTTAAATAAAGGTGTTCTCAACTGGCCTACCTGGTTAAATAAAGGTGTTTTCAACTAGTCTACCTGGTTAAATAAAGGTGTTCTCAACTAGTCTACCTGGTTAAATAAAGGTGTTCTCAACTAGTCTACCTGGTTAAATAAAGGTGTTCTCAACTAGTCTACCTGGTTAAATATAACGGTGTTCTCAACTGGCCTACCTGGTTAAATAAAGGTGTTCTCAACTAGTCTACCTGGTTAAATAAAGGTGTTCTCAACTGGCCTACCTGGTTAAATAAAGGTGTTCTCAACTAGCCTACCTGGTTAAATAAAGGTGTTCTCATCTGGCTTACCTGGTTAAATAAAGGTGTTCTCAACTAGCCTACCTGGTTAAATAAAGGTGTTCTCAACTGGCCTACCTGGTTAAATAAAGGTGTTCTCAACTGGCCTACCTGGTTAAATAAAGGTGTTCTCAACTGACCTACCTGGTTAAAAATAAAGGTGTTCTCAACTGGCCTACCTGGTTAAATAAAGGTGTTCTCAACTAGTCTACCTGGTTAAATAAAGGTGTTTTCAACTAGTCTACCTGGTTAAATAAAGGTGTTCTCAACTGGCCTACCTGGTTAAATAAAGGTGTTTTCAACTAGTCTACCTGGTTAAATAAAGGTGTTCTCAACTGGCCTACCTGGTTAAATAAAGGTGTTCTCAACTAGTCTACCTGGTTAAATAAAGGTGTTCTCAACTGGCCTATCTGGTTAAAAATAAAGGTGTTCTCAACTGGCCTACCTGGTTAAATAAAGGTGTTCTCAACTGGCCTACCTGGTTAAAAATAAAGGTGTTCTCAACTAGTCTACCTGGTTAAATAAAGGTGAAATTCAATTGTAAAAGAGAAAAAAGGAAGCAACCAGTTCACAGTAACAGTTAGTTGATGTTTGGTGCAGCAGCATTGAAGACCAGGCAACAGACCTGGTTAAACCAATCAGAAACAGTTAGTTGATGTTTGGTGCAGCAGCATTGAAGGCCAGGCAACAGACCTGGTTAAACCAATCAGAAACAGTTAGTTGATGTTTGGTGCAGCAGCATTGAAGGCCAGGCAACAGACCTGGTTAAACCAATCAGAAACAGTTAGTTGATGTTTGGTGCAGCAGCATTGAAGGCCAGGCAACAGACCTGGTTAAACCAATCAGAAACAGTTAGTTGATGTTTGGTGCAGCAGCATTGAAGGCCAGGCAACAGACCTGGTTAAACCAATCAGAAACAGTTAGTTGATGTTTGGTGCAGCAGCATTGAAGGCCAGGCAACAGACCTGGTTAAACCAATCAGAAACAGTTAGTTGATGTTTGGTGCAGCAGCATTGAAGACCAGGCAACAGACCTGGTTAAACCAATCAGAAACAGTTATCAGCCACAGGACTGTCCTGTTAGAACAAAATGTATGATGATTCAACCTCACGACATGTCTCTCCTTCCTCCTCTCTTACTCCACCTCACAGAGGAATGTGTCCCCACTGGAGAAGGGAGAAAGAGAGAGAGAGAGAGAGAGAAAGACAGGGAGAAGGACCGCGAGAGTGACAGAGAGAGAGATAGATACAAACAGACAGAGTGAGAGAGTGAGTGAGAGATAGATACAGACAGACAGAGACAGAGAGCGAGTGAGAGACAGAGAGATACAGACAGACAGAGCGAGAGAGTGAGTGAGAGACAGAGAGAGAGACAGACAGACAGACAGACAGAGCGAGAGAGATAGAGACAGACAGACAGACAGACAGACAGACAGACAGACAGACAGACAGACAGACAGAGCGACAGAGAGGGAGAGACAGAGAGACAGACTTAGAGGGAGAGACAGACAGAGAGGGAGAGACAGACAGAGAGGGAGACAGACAGACAGACAAAGACAGACAGAGAGAGAGAGAGGATAGATAGAGATCAAACAACAAAGAGAAAAGGAGAAAGTCCGTGCCACAGCAGGCCCAGGTGACACGCCAGGTGACATTCCTGTCAGGTAAACTCACTAAGCATTGCCCGGGGACACCAGGTGTGACACATGCCTGTAGGGCAGGGAGAGGAGTCTTGAAGGGGAGTGATTCAGGCCCTCTGGGCAGGGGTAAACGTGGGGTAGTGTGTGTGTGTGTGTCTCACTCACCAGGCTCCTACGTCTCCTCTGCTGTCCAGTGTGTAGTCAGTCATACAGTCCAGCAGAGCTCTGTAGACAGCCGACACATTCCCCTCACACACCATAGAATCAGAAGCTCCCTGGGCTGATACCCCCGCTGTCACACACACCCTGGCAGAGAGACAGGTAGATCGAGGGGGATGGGAGGGGAGAGAGACAATAAAAACTACTTTTCATTGTTCATTTCACTTTTATTTATTATCTACTTCACTTGCTTTGGCAATGTTAAACTCTTGTTTCCCATAAAGCCCTTGAATTGAAATTGAAATGAAATTGAAAGAGAGAGAGAGAAAGTCTGAGTTGGATATATTGAAAGAAAAGAACAGTGAGTTAGAGAGGAAGGGTAAGACTCAGACAGAGTGAGACGGGGTTAGAGACAGACGGAGGGGAAACATGAGGGGAGGACAGACATGAAGAACAGGTCCTACAGGTACAACCAGATGGCTGTTTACTTCTGACTACAACCCTAACACTACAGTTGACCTGTTACCCCAGAAGACAAACAACTAGACAGACAGGGAGGGAGGGAAGGAGGCAGGGAGGGAGAGGTGGAGGAGTACAGGGGGGAGGAGTGGAGAGAGGAGGAGTAAAGGGGGAGGAGAGGAGGGAGGAGTAGAGGGAGGAGGAGTCGAGAGGTGGCGGAGTAGAGAGGTGGAGGAGTGGAGGGAGGAGGAGAAGAGAGGTGGAGGAGTGGAGGGAGGTGGAGTAGAGAGGGAGGAGGAAGTAGAGAGGTGGAGGGAGGAAGAGAAGAGAGGTGGAGGAGTGGAGGGAGGAGGAGTAGAGAGGTGGAGGAGTGGAGGGAGGAGGAGTAGAGAGGTGGAGGAGTAGAGGGAGGAGGAGAAGAGAGGTGGAGGAGTGGAGGGAGGAGGAGTAGAGAGGGAGGAGGAAGTAGAGAGGTGGAGGAGTGGAGGGAGGAGGAGAAGAGAGGTGGAGGAGTAGAGAGGTAGAGGAGTAGAGAGGTGGAGGAGTAGAGAGGTGGAGGAGTAGAGAGGTGGAGGAGTAGAGAGGTGGAGGAGTAGAGGGTGGAGGAGTAGAGAGGTGGAAGAGTAGAGGGAGGAGTGGAGGGAGGAGGAGAAGAGAGGTGGAGGAGAGGAGGGAGGAGGAGTAGAGAGGGAGGAGGAAGTAGAGAGGTGGAGGAGTAGAGGGAGGAGGAGAAGAGAGGTGGAGGAGTGGAGGGAGGAGGAGAAGAGAGGTGGATGAGTAGATGGAGGAGGAGTAGAGAGGTGGAGGAGTAGAGGGTGGAGGAGTAGAGGGTGGAGGAGTAGAGAGGTGGAGGAGTAGAGGGAGGAGGAGTAGAGGGTGGAGGAGTAGAGAGGTGGAGGAGTAGAGAGGTGGAGGAGTAGAGAGGTGGAGGAGTAGAGGGTGGAGGAGTAGAGAGGTGGAGGAGTAGAGAGGTGGAGGAGTAGAGGGTGGAGGAGTAGAGAGGTGGAGGAGTAGAGAGGTGGAGGAGTAGAGAGGTGGAGGAGTAGAGAGGTGGAGGAGTAGAGAGGTGGAGGAGTAGAGAGGGGGAGGAGTTGAGGGGGAGGAGTGGAGATAGATGAAGAAGACAGAGGACAGACTCACTGTGCCATGGCCTTGGCAGCATCTCTCCTGGCCTCTGTGAAACACACCTCCCTCTGACTACAGCTCTGCTGAAGACCTGACAGGATCTGATACACACAAGTCTGACATCACGTGTCCTGCTGAAACTGGCCTGAGGCCCTGTGTTCAACGCTGCTACAACAGAGTCCCTGGTGTAGTGTTGTTAACTAACAGTGTTACTAACTAACAGGTGTTATTAACTAACAGGTGTTACTAACTAACAGGTGTTATTAACTAACAGGTGTTACTAACTAACAGGTGTAGTGTTGTTAACTAACAGGTGTTACTAACAGGTGTTACTAACAGGTGTTGTTAACTAACAGGTGTTATTAACAGGTGTAGTGTTGTTAACTAACAGGTGTTACTAACTAACAGTGTTACTAACTAACAGGTGTTACTAACTAACAGGTGTAGTGTTATTAACTAACAGGTGTAGTGTTACTACCTAACAGGTGTTGTTAACTAACAGTGTTACTAACAGGTGTAGTGTTGTTAACTAACAGGTGTTACTAACTAACAGGTGTAGTGTTGTTAACTAACAGTGTTACTAACAGGTGTAGTGTTGTTAACTAACAGGTGTTACTAACAGGTGTAGTGTTGTTAACTAACAGGTGTTATTAACTAACAGTGTTACTAACTAACAGGTGTAGTGTTGTTAACTAACAGGTGTTATTAACAGGTGTAGTGTTATTAACTAACAGTGTTACTAACTAACAGGTGTTACTAACTAACAGGTGTTACTAACAGGTGTAGTGTTGTTAACTAACAGGTGTTATTAACAAGTGTTGTTAACTAACAGGTGTTATTAACAGGTGTTGTTAACTAACATGTGTTATTAACTAACAGTGTTACTAACTAACAGGTGTTACTAACTAACAGGTGTAGTGTTATTAACTAACAGGTGTAGTGTTACTAACTAACAGGTGTTGTTAACTAACAGTGTTACTAACAGGTGTAGTGTTGTTAACTAACAGGTGTTACTAACTAACAGGTGTAGTGTTGTTAACTAACAGTGTTACTAACAGGTGTAGTGTTGTTAACTAACAGGTGTTACTAACAGGTGTAGTGTTGTTAACTAACAGGTGTTATTAACAGGTGTAGTGTTATTAACTAACAGTGTTACTAACTAACAGGTGTAGTGTTGTTAACTAACAGGTGTTATTAACAGGTGTAGTGTTATTAACTAACAGTGTTACTAACTAACAGGTGTTACTAACTAACAGGTGTTACTAACAGGTGTAGTGTTGTTAACTAACAGGTGTTATTAACAGGTGTTGTTAACTAACAGGTGTTATTAACAGGTGTTGTTAACTAACAGGTGTTATTAACTAACAGGTGTTATTAACTAACAGGTGTTATTAACTAACAGGTGTTATTAACAGGTGTTGTTAACTAACAGGTGTTATTAACAGGTGTTGTTAACTAACAGGTGTTATTAACTAACAGGTGTTATTAACAGGTGTGGTTAACTAACAGGTGTTATTAACAGGTGTTGTTAACTAACAGGTGTTATTAACTAACAGGTGTTATTAACTAACAGGTGTTATTAACTAACAGGTGTTATTAACTAACAGTGTTACTAACTAACAGGTGTTACTAACTAACAGGTGTTGTTAACTAACAGGTGTAGTGTTACTAACTAACAGGTGTTGTTAACTAACAGGTGTAGTGTTACTAACTAACAGGTGTTACTAACTAACAGGTGTAGTGTTATTAACTAACAGGTGTTATTAACTAACAGGTGCAGTGTTACTAACTAACAGGTGTTACTAACTAACAGGTGTAGTGTTATTAACTAACAGGTGTAGTGTTACTAACTAACAGGTGTTAATAACTAACAGGTGTTATTAACTAACAGAGTGTTACTAACTAACAGGTGTTATTAACTAACAGGTGTTATTAACTAACAGGTGTTATTAACTAACAGAGTGTTACTAACTAACAGGTGTTATTAACTAACAGGTGTAGTGTTATTAACTAACAGGTGTAGTGTTACTAACTAACAGGTGTTAATAACTAACAGGTGTTATTAACTAACAGAGTGTTACTAACTAACAGGTGTTATTAACTAACAGGTGTTATTAACTAACAGGTGTTATTAACTAACAGAGTGTTACTAACTAACAGGTGTTATTAACTAACAGGTGTTATTAACTAACAGGTGCAGTGTTATTAACTAACAGGTGTTAATAACTAACAGGTGCAGTGTTATTAACTAACAGAGTGTTACTAACTAACAGGTGTTACTAACTAACAGGTGTAGTGTTATTAACTAACAGGTGTTGTTAACTAACAGTGTTACTAACTAACAGTGTTACTAACTAACAGGTGTAGTGTTATTAACTAACAGAGTGTTATTAACTAACAGGTGTTATTAACTAACAGGTGTTATTAACTAACAGGTGTAGTGTTACTAACTAACAGGTGTAGTGTTACTAACTAACAGGTGTTACTAACTAACAGGTGCAGTGTTACTAACTAACAGGTGTTACTAACTAACGGGTGTAGTGTTATTAACTAACAGGTGTAGTGTTACTAACTAACAGGTGTTAATAACTAACAGGTGTTATTAACTAACAGGTGTTATTAACTAACAGAGTGTTACTAACAGGTGTAGTGTTGTTAACTAACAGGTGTTATTAACAGGTGTAGTGTTATTAACTAACAGTGTTATTAACTAACAGGTGTAGTGTTGTTAACTAACAGTGTTACTAACAGGTGTAGTGTTGTTAACTAACAGGTGTTACTAACAGGTGTAGTGTTGTTAACTAACAGGTGTTATTAACAGGTGTAGTGTTATTAACTAACAGTGTTACTAACTAACAGGTGTTACTAACTAACAGGTGTTACTAACAGGTGTAGTGTTGTTAACTAACAGGTGTTATTAACAGGTGTTGTTAACTAACAGGTGTTGTTAACTAACAGGTGTTGTTAACTAACAGGTGTTGTTAACTAACAGGTGTTGTTAACTAACAGGTGTTGTTAACTAACAGGTGTTGTTAACTAACAGGTGTTATTAACTAACAGGTGTTATTAACTAACAGGTGTTATTAACAGGTGTTGTTAACTAACAGGTGTTATTAACAGGTGTTGTTAACTAACAGGTGTTATTAACTAACAGGTGTTATTAACTAACAGGTGTTATTAACTAACAGTGTTACTAACTAACAGGTGTTACTAACTAACAGGTGTTGTTAACTAACAGGTGTAGTGTTACTAACTAACAGGTGTTGTTAACTAACAGGTGTAGTGTTACTAACTAACAGGTGTTACTAACTAACAGGTGTAGTGTTATTAACTAACAGGTGCAGTGTTACTAACTAACAGGTGTTACTAACTAACAGGTGTAGTGTTATTAACTAACAGGTGTAGTGTTACTAACTAACAGGTGTTAATAACTAACAGGTGTTATTAACTAACAGAGTGTTACTAACTAACAGGTGTTATTAACTAACAGGTGTTATTAACTAACAGGTGTTATTAACTAACAGAGTGTTACTAACTAACAGGTGTTATTAACTAACAGGTGTAGTGTTATTAACTAACAGGTGTAGTGTTACTAACTAACAGGTGTTAATAACTAACAGGTGTTATTAACTAACAGAGTGTTACTAACTAACAGGTGTTATTAACTAACAGGTGTTATTAACTAACAGGTGTTATTAACTAACAGAGTGTTACTAACTAACAGGTGTTATTAACTAACAGGTGTAGTGTTATTAACTAACAGGTGTAGTGTTACTAACTAACAGGTGTTATTAACTAACAGGTGTAGTGTTACTAACTAACAGGTGTTATTAACTAACAGGTGTAGTGTGGTTAACTAACAGAGTGTTACTAACTAACAGGTGTAGTGTTACTAACTAACAGGTGTTACTAACTAACAGGTGTAGTGTTGTTAACTAACAGGTGTAGTGTTATTAACTAACAGGTGTTACTAACTAACAGGTGTAGTGTTATTAACTAACAGGTGTTATTAACTAACAGAGTGTTACTAACTAACAGGTGTTATTAACTAACAGGTGTTATTAACTAACAGGTGCAGTGTTATTAACTAACAGGTGTTAATAACTAACAGGTGCAGTGTTATTAACTAACAGAGTGTTACTAACTAACAGGTGTTACTAACTAACAGGTGTAGTGTTATTAACTAACAGGTGTTGTTAACTAACAGTGTTACTAACTAACAGTGTTACTAACTAACAGGTGTAGTGTTATTAACTAACAGAGTGTTATTAACTAACAGGTGGTATTAACTAACAGGTGTTATTAACTAACAGGTGTAGTGTTACTAACTAACAGGTGTAGGGTTACTAACTAACAGGTGTTACTAACTAACAGGTGCAGTGTTACTAACTAACAGGTGTTACTAACAAACAGGTGTAGTGTTATTAACTAACAGGTGTAGTGTTACTAACTAACAGGTGTTAATAACTAACAGGTGTTATTAACTAACAGGTGTTATTAACTAACAGAGTGTTACTAACTAACAGGTGTTAATAACTAACAGGTGTTATTAACTAACAGGTGTTATTAACTAACAGAGTGTTACTAACTAACAGGTGTTATTAACTAACAGGTGTTATTAACTAACAGAGTGTTACTAACAGGTGTAGTGTTGTTAACTAACAGGTGTTATTAACAGGTGTAGTGTTATTAACTAACAGTGTTATTAACTAACAGGTGTAGTGTTGTTAACTAACAGTGTTACTAACAGGTGTAGTGTTGTTAACTAACAGGTGTTACTAACAGGTGTAGTGTTGTTAACTAACAGGTGTTATTAACAGGTGTAGTGTTATTAACTAACAGTGTTACTAACTAACAGGTGTTACTAACTAACAGGTGTTACTAACAGGTGTAGTGTTGTTAACTAACAGGTGTTATTAACAGGTGTTGTTAACTAACAGGTGTTATTAACAGGTGTTGTTAACTAACAGGTGTTATTAACTAACAGGTGTTATTAACTAACAGGTGTTATTAACTAACAGGTGTTATTAACTAACAGGTGTTATTAACTAACAGGTGTTATTAACAGGTGTTGTTAACTAACAGGTGTTATTAACAGGTGTTGTTAACTAACAGGTGTTATTAACTAACAGTGTTACTAACTAACAGGTGTTACTAACTAACAGGTGTTGTTAACTAACAGGTGTAGTGTTACTAACTAACAGGTGTTGTTAACTAACAGGTGTAGTGTTACTAACTAACAGGTGTTACTAACTAACAGGTGTAGTGTTATTAACTAACAGGTGTTATTAACTAACAGGTGCAGTGTTACTAACTAACAGGTGTTACTAACTAACAGGTGTAGTGTTATTAACTAACAGGTGTAGTGTTACTAACTAACAGGTGTTAATAACTAACAGGTGTTATTAACTAACAGAGTGTTACTAACTAACAGGTGTTATTAACTAACAGGTGTTATTAACTAACAGGTGTTATTAACTAACAGAGTGTTACTAACTAACAGGTGTTATTAACTAACAGGTGTAGTGTTATTAACTAACAGGTGTAGTGTTACTAACTAACAGGTGTTAATAACTAACAGGTGTTATTAACTAACAGAGTGTTACTAACTAACAGGTGTTATTAACTAACAGGTGTTATTAACTAACAGGTGTTATTAACTAACAGAGTGTTACTAACTAACAGGTGTTATTAACTAACAGGTGTAGTGTTATTAACTAACAGGTGTAGTGTTACTAACTAACAGGTGTTATTAACTAACAGGTGTAGTGTTACTAACTAACAGGTGTTATTAACTAACAGGTGTAGTGTGGTTAACTAACAGAGTGTTACTAACTAACAGGTGTAGTGTTACTAACTAACAGGTGTTACTAACTAACAGGTGTAGTGTTGTTAACTAACAGGTGTAGTGTTATTAACTAACAGGTGTTACTAACTAACAGGTGTAGTGTTATTAACTAACAGGTGTTATTAACTAACAGAGTGTTACTAACTAACAGGTGTTATTAACTAACAGGTGTTATTAACTAACAGGTGCAGTGTTATTAACTAACAGGTGTTAATAACTAACAGGTGCAGTGTTATTAACTAACAGAGTGTTACTAACTAACAGGTGTTACTAACTAACAGGTGTAGTGTTATTAACTAACAGGTGTTGTTAACTAACAGTGTTACTAACTAACAGTGTTACTAACTAACAGGTGTAGTGTTATTAACTAACAGAGTGTTATTAACTAACAGGTGGTATTAACTAACAGGTGTTATTAACTAACAGGTGTAGTGTTACTAACTAACAGGTGTAGGGTTACTAACTAACAGGTGTTACTAACTAACAGGTGCAGTGTTACTAACTAACAGGTGTTACTAACAAACAGGTGTAGTGTTATTAACTAACAGGTGTAGTGTTACTAACTAACAGGTGTTAATAACTAACAGGTGTTATTAACTAACAGGTGTTATTAACTAACAGAGTGTTACTAACTAACAGGTGTTAATAACTAACAGGTGTTATTAACTAACAGGTGTTATTAACTAACAGAGTGTTACTAACTAACAGGTGTTATTAACTAACAGGTGTTATTAACTAACAGGTGTTATTAACTAACAGAGTGTTACTAACTAACAGGTGTTATTAACTAACAGGTGTAGTGTTACTAACTAACAGGTGTTATTAACTAACAGGTGTAGTGTTGTTAACTAACAGGTGTTATTAACTAACAGGTGTAGTGTTACTAACTAACAGGTGTAGTGTTACTAACTAACAGGTGTTACTAACTAACAGGTGTAGTGTTGTTAACTAACAGGTGTAGTGTTATTAACTAACAGGTGTTACTAACTAACAGGTGTAGTGTTATTAACTAACAGGTGTTATTAACTAACAGAGTGTTACTAACTAACAGGTGTTATTAACTAGCAGGTGTTATTAACTAACAGGTGCAGTGTTATTAACTAACAGGTGTTAATAACTAACAGGTGCAGTGTTATTAACTAACAGAGTGTTACTAACTAACAGGTGTTACTAACTAACAGGTGTAGTGTTATTAACTAACAGGTGTTATTAACTAACAGAGTGTTACTAACTAACAGGTGTTAATAACTAACAGGTGTAGTGTTATTAACTAACAGAGTGTTACTAACTAACAGGTGTAGTGTTATTAACTAACAGGTGTTAATAACTAACAGGTGTAGTGTTACTAACTAACAGGTGTTATTAACTAACAGGTGTATTGTAATTAACTAGCAGGTGTTATTAACTAACAGGTGTAGTGTTATTAACTAACAGGTGTATTGTAATTAACTAACAGGTGTTATTAACTAACAGGTGTAGTGTTATTAACTAACAGGTGTATTGTAATTAACTAACAGGTGTTATTAACTAACAGGTGTATGGTAATTAACTAACAGGTGTTATTAACTAACAGGTGTATTGTAATTAACTAACAGGTGTAGAGTACCTGGTGTAGTTTTCCATGGATCATGAATCTTGGTAGAGAACCCAGGGCCAGTGCACTGCCACATCTGGTCAATACCTCTGTACTCTTTAACCCTGCTATATACTGGGACACCAGGACCTCTACCCAAAGCGCGCGCACACACACACACACACACACACACACACACACGTTAGGTATGGCTAGTTTTTATGAAGCATTCTAATGGCGCTCCCTGGCCCCTGGTACAGTGCTCCTCACCCTGCATCTGGGGGTCAGCCACGCCTGGCTGGGGCTGGTAGTACTGCTCACACAGAGCTGCCAGAGCTGACACCGCTGCCTCCTATAGGGGGGAGGACCACATTACACATTAACCATTCTACAAAGTATTCAGACCCCTTGACTTTTCCACATTCTGTTATGTTACAGCCTTACTCTAAAATTGATTAAATAAATAAAAATACTCAGCAATCTAAACACAATACCTCATACCGACAAAGCGAAAACAGGTTTATAGAAATGTTAGCAAATTTACATATATTTTTAACTTAAATGTCATATTTAAGTATTCAGACCCTTTGCTATGAGACCTGACATTTTGCTCAGCTACATCCTGTTTCTATTGATCATCCTTGAGATGTTTCATTTGAGCCCACTGGTGGTAAATTCAATTGATTGGTCATCATTAGGAAAGGCACACGCCTGTCTATATAAGGTCCCACAGTTGACAGTGCATGTCAGACCCAAAAACCAAGCCATGAGGTTGAAGGAATTGTCCATGGAGCTCCGAGACAGGATTGTGTCGAGCCACAAAATCTGGGGAAGGGTATCAAAAAAAACTGTGTAGCATTGAAGGTTCCCAAGATCACAGTGGTCTCCATCATTCTTAAATAGGAGAAGTTTGGAACCCTCAAGACTCTTCCTAGAACTGGCTTCCCGGCCAAACTGAGCAATCTGGGGAGAAGGGCGTTGGTCAGGGAGGTGACCAAGAAACCAATGGTCACTCTGACAGAGCTCCAGAGTTCCTCTGTGGAGATGGGAGAACCTTCCAGAAGGACAACCATCTCTGCAGCACTCCATCAATCAGGCCTTTATGTTAGAGTGGCCAGATGGAAGCCACTCCTCAGTGAAAGGCACATGACAGCCTGCTTGGAGTTTGTCAAAAGGCACCTAAAGACTCTCATACCGTGAGAAACAAGATTCTCTGATCTGATGAAACCAAGATTAAACTCTTTGGCCTGAATGCCAAGCGTCACGTCTGGGGGAAACCTGGCACCATCCCTACGGTGAAGCATGGTGGTGGCAGCATCATGCTGTGGGGGTGTTTTCTAGCGACAGGGAGCGGGAGACTAGTCAGGATCGAGGCAAAGATGAACGGAGCAAAGTACAGAGACACACTTGATGAAAACCTGCTCCAGATCGCTCAGGACCTCAGTGGTTAGTGGTTAGGGTTAAGGTAATGGTTAAGGTAATGGTTAGGGTTAAGGTAATGATTAGGGTTAAGGCAATGGTTAAGGTAATGGTTAAGGTAATGGCTAGGATTAAGCTTAAGGTAATGGTTAGGGTTAGTGGTTAGGGTAATGGCTAGGGTTAGTGGTTAGGGTTAAGGTAATGGTTGATGGTTAGGGTTAGTGGTTAATGGTTAGGGTTAAGGTAATGGTTAGGGTTAAGGTAATGGTTAGGGTTAGGGTAATGGTTAGGGTTAGTGGTTAGGGTTAAGGTAATGGTTAGGGTTAAGGTAATGGTTAGGGTAATGGTTAGGGTAATGGCTAGGGTTAGTGGTTAGGGTTAAGGTAATGGTTGATGGTTAGGGTTAGTGGTTAATGGTTAGGGTTAAGGTAATGGTTAGGGTTAAGGTAATGGTTAGGGTTAGGGTAATGGTTAGGGTTAGTGGTTAGGGTTAAGGTAATGGTTAGGGTTAAGGTAATGGTTAGGGTTAAGGTAATGGTTAGGGTTAGGGTAATGGTTAGGGTTAAGGTAATGGTTAGGGTTAAGGTAATGGTTAGGGTTAGTGGTTAGGGTTAAGGTAATGGTTAGGGTTAAGGTAATGGTTAGTGGTTAGGGTTAAGGTAATGGTTAGGGTAATGGTTAGGGTTAGTGGTTAGGGTAATGGTTAGGGTTAAGTTTATGGTTAAGGTAATGGTTAGGGTTAGTGGTTAGGGTTAAGGTAATGGTTAAGGTTATGGTTAGGGTTAAGATAATGGTTAGGGTTAGTGGTTAGGGTTAAGGTAATGGTTAGGGTTAAGGTAATGGTTAGGGTTAGTGGTTAGTTAAGGTAATGGTTAGGGTTAAGGTTAGGGTTAAGGTAATGGTTAGGGTTAGTGGTTAGTTAAGGTAATGGTCAGGGTTCGTGGTTAGTTAAGGTAATGGTCAGGGTTCGTGGTTAGCGTTAGTGGTTAGTTAATGGTTAGGGTTAGTGGTTAGTTAAGGTAATGGTTAGGGTTAAGGTAATGGTTAGTGGTTAGTTAAGGTAATGGTTAGGGTTAAGGTAATGGTTAGAGTTAGTGGTTAGTTAAGGTAATGGTTAGGGTTAGTTGTTACGGTTAAGGTAATGGTTAGGGTTAGTGGTTAGTTAAGGTAATGGTCAGGGTTCGTGGTTAGGGTTAGTGGTTAGGTAATGGTTAGGGTTAGTTAAGGTAATGGTTAGGGTTAGTGAAGGTAATGGTTAGGGTTAGTGGTTAGGGTTAAGGTAATGGTTAGGGTTAAGGTAATGGTTAGGGTAATGGTTAGGGTTAGTGGTTAGGGTTAAGGTCATGGTTAGGGTTAGTGGTTAGGGTTAAGGTAATGGTTAGTGGTTAGTTAAGGTAATGGTTAGGTTTAGTGGTTAGTTAAGGTAATGGTTAGGGTTAGTGGTTAGGGTTAAGGTAATGGTTAGGGTTAAGGTAATGGTTAGGGTTAGGGTTAGTGGTTAGGGTTAAGGTAATGGTTAGGGTTAGTGGTTAGGGTTAAGGTAATGGTTAGGGTTAAGGTAATGGTTAGGGTTAGTGGTTAGGGTTAAGGTAATGGTTAGGGTTAAGTTTATGGTTAAGGTAACGGTTATGGTTAAGGTAATGGTTAGGGTTAGTGGTTAGGGTTAAGGTAATGGTTAAGGTTATGGTTAAGGTTATGGTTAGGGTTAAGATAATGGTTAGGGTTAAGGTAATGGTTAGGGTTAAGGTAATGGTTAAGGTAATGGTTAGAGTTAGTGGTTAGGGTTAAGGTAATGGTTAGGGTTAAGGTAATGGTTAGGGTTAGTGGTTAGTTAAGGTAATGGTTAGGGTTAAGGTAATGGTTAAGGTAATGGTTAGTGGTTAGTTAAGGTAATGGTTAGGGTTAGTGGTTAGTTAAGGTAATGGTCAGGGTTCGTGGTTAGTGTTAGTGGTTAGTTAATGGTTAGTGGTTAGTTAAGGTAATGGTTAGGGTTAGTTGTTAGGGTTAAGGTAATGGTTAGGGTTAGTGGTTAGTTAAGGTAATGGTTAGGGTTAAGGTAATGGTTAGTGGTTAGTTAAGGTAATGGTTAGGGTTATGGTAATGGTTAGGGTTAAGGTAATGGTTAGAGTTAGTGGTTAGTTAAGGTAATGGTTAGGGTTAGTTGTTAGGGTTAAGGTAATGGTTAGGGTTAGTGGTTAGTTAAGGTAATGGTCAGGGTTCGTGGTTAGGGTTAGTGGTTAGGTAATGGTTAGGGTTAGTGGTTAGGTAATGGTTAGGGTTCGTGGTTAGGGTTAGTGGTTAGTTAAGGTAATGGTTAGGGTAAGTGGTTAGTTAAGGTAATGGTCAGGGTTCGTGGTTAGGGTTAGTGGTTAGTTAATGGTTAGGGTTCGTGGTTAGGGTTAGTGGTTAGTTAATGGTTAGGGTTCGTGGTTAGGTTTAAGGTAATGGTTAGTTAAGGTAATGGTTAGGGTCCGTGGTTAGGGTTAGTGGTTAGTTAATGGTTAGGGTTCGTGGTTAGGGTTAAGATAGTGGTTAGGTAATGGTTAGGGTTCGTGGTTAGTTAAGGTAATGGTTAGGGTTCGTGGTTAGGATTAGTGGTTAGGTAATGGTTAGGGTTAGTGGTTAGGTAATGGTTAGGGTTCGTGGTTAGGTAATGGTTAGGGTTCGTGGTTAGGGTTAGTGGTTAGGTAATGGTTAGGGTTCGTGGTTAGTTAATGGTTAGGGTTAGTGGTTAGGGTTAGTGGTTAGTTAAGGTAATGGTTAGGGTTAGTGGTTAGGTAATGGTTAGGGTTCGTGGTTAGTTAATGGTTAGGGTTAGTGGTTAGTTAAGGTAATGGTTAGGGTTCGTGGTTAGGGTTAGTGGTTAGTTAAGGTAATGGTTAGTGGTTAGTTAATGGTTAGGGTTAGTGGTTAGTTAAGGTAATGGTTAGGGTTCGTGGTTAGGGTTAGTGGTTAGTTAATGGTTAGGGTTTGTGGTTAGGGTTAGTGGTTAGTTAATGGTTAGGGTTCGTGGTTAGGGTTAGTGGTTAGTTAATGGTTAGGGTTCGTGGTTAGGGTTAGTGGTTAGTTAATGGTTAGGGTTCGTGGTTAGGGTTAGTGGTTAGTTAATGGTTAGGGTTCGTGGTTATGGTTAGTGGTTAGTTAATGGTTAGGGTTCGTGGTTAGGGTTAGTGGTTAGTTAATGGTTAGGGTTCGTGGTTAGGGTTAGTGGTTAGTTAATGGTTAGGGTACGTGTTTAGGGTTAGTTAATGGTTAGGGTTCGTGGTTAGGGTTAGTGGTTAGGTAATGGTTAGGGTTCGTGGTTAGGGTTCGTGGTTAGTTAATGGTTAGGGTTCGTGATTAGGGTTAGTGGTTAGTTAAGGTAATGGTTAGGGTTTGTGGTTAGGGTTAGTTAACGGTTAGGGTTCGTGGTTAGGGTTAGTGGTTAGTTAATGGTTAGGGTTCGTGGTTAGGGTTAGTGGTTAGTTAATGGTTAGGGGGAAAAGGATGTAGAATGCTCTACTGTACCTTGATTCCGTCCCTCGGTCCAGCTGAGATGAGGTGGAGGCTCTTCAAGGTGTCGTCTATCAGCCACTGCCAGCCAGCTGAAACAGACAGGGTTAACTCTGTTATGATGTGTCAGTGGTCTAAACAGTACAGACAGGGTTAACTCTGTTATGATGTGTCAGTGGTCTGAACAGTACAGACAGGGTTAACTCTGTTATGACGTGTCACTGGTCTGAACAGTACAGACAGGGTTAACTCTGTTATGACGTGTCACTGGTCTGAACAGTACAGACACTGCCAGCCAGCTGAAACAGACAGGGTTAACTCTGTTATGACGTGTCACTGGTCCGAACAGTACAGACACTGCCAGCCAGCTGAAACAGACAGGGTTAACTCTGTTATGATGTGTCAGTGGTCCGAACAGTACAGACACTGTCCCTCCTGGCTCTAACGGTAGGATGTGGTTTGTCCATTATCCATTATCCCATCTCTGAAAACACATCAAATCCCCCGCGGGATGAATTTGGCCCGTGGGTCATCGATTGGGGAACCAGGCTAGATGGAGTAATCATTCAGCTGCGGTCTGAATATCAATGTTACGAAAACTCACTGATGACAGGGTCGTCCCTGAACGGCATCTTGGAGAGGGACATGTTCTCAATGAGAGAACAGACTGCAGGCCTCATCAGCTCACCACCAAAACCCCTACACAGACAGGACAACAACAACAACAACAAATATTTGTTGAGGTCGCACAACATATTGGTCTGACACCTTAAAGAGGATATTCCATTTAAAAATAAATAAATAAATAAATAAGAAGAAGAAGAAGAAACAGTCTAAAAAATAATAAGAAAATAATGAGGAAAATGAGGAAACAAAATAAATAAATAAATAAAGTAACAGTGCTGACCTGTACTGCTTTCTGTCAAACAGCTGGAAGACAAAACACAACAACATGTTTAGAGATGAACAGACTGGTGATTTACAACACAACAACATGTTTAGAGACGAACAGATTGGTGATTTACAACACAACAACACAACAACATGTTTAGAGACGAACAGACTGGTGATTTACAACACAACAACATGACGACATGTTTAGAGACGAACAGATTGGTGATTTACAACACAACAACATGACGACATGTTTAGAGATGAACAGACTGGTGATTTACAACACAACAACACAACAACATGACGACATGTTTAGAGATGAACAGACTGGTGATTTACAACACAACAACACAACAACACAACAACATGACGACATGTTTAGAGATGAACAGACTGGTGATTTACAACACAACAACATGACGACATGTTTAGAGATGAACAGACTGGTGATTTACAACACAACAACATGATGACATGTTTAGAGACGAACAGATTGGTGATTTACAACACAACAACACAACGACACAACGACATGACGACATGTTTAGAGATGAACAGACTGGTGATTTACAACACAACAACATGACGACATGTTAAAGATGAACAGACTGGTGATTTACAACTTTAAAACACAACAACATGACGACATGTTTAGAGATGAACAGACTGGTGATTTACAACACAACAACACAACAACACAACAACATGTTTAGAGATGAACAGACTGGTGATTTACAACACAACAACACAACAACACAACAACATGACGACATGTTTAGAGATGAACAGACTGGTGATTTACAACACAACAACATGATGACATGTTTAGAGATGAACAGACTGGAGATTTACAACACAACAACACAACAACACAACAACATGACGACATGTTTAGAGACGAACAGACTGGTGATTTACAACTTTAAAACACAACAACATGTACCTATGTTGGTACAACTGACTCACTGAGACAGGTACATGTACCTGTTGTCTATCTCAGTAAGTCAGTTGTACCAACAGACAACATTAACATGTACCTATGTTGGTACAACTGACTCAGGAAATTGACAACATTAACAGGTACCTACGTTGGTACAACTGACTCAGGTGAATGGTCAACACTTGAGACAACATGTATGTGAGTGAAAAGACATTGAAGGAGAGAAAGAGGGCAAGAGAGAGAGACAGATGGGGGGGTAGTGAGAGACAGACGGGGTAGTGAGAGAGAGAGAGAGAGAGAGACAGACAGACGGTGGGGGGTAGTGAGAGACAGACAGACGGGGGTAGTGAGAGACAGAGAGAGACAGACGGGGCGGTAGTGAGAGAGAGACAGAGAGAGACAGACGGGGGTAGTGAGAGAGAGAGAGAGACAGACGGGGGGATAGTGAGAGACAGACAGATGGGGGGGTGGTGAGAGACAGAGAGAGACAGACGGGGGGGTAGTGAGAGAGAGAGAGAGAGAGACAGACAGACGGTGGGGGGTAGTGAGAGACAGAGAGAGACAGACAGGTGGGGGGTAGTGAGAGTCAGAGAGAGACAGACATGGGGGTAGTGAGAGACAGACGGGGGTAGTGAGAGACAGAGAGAAAGAGAGTGAGAGACAGAGAGAGACAGACGGGTGGGGGGTAGTGAGAGACAGACGGGGGTAGTGAGAGACAGAGAGAAAGAGAGAGTGAGAGACAGAGAGAGACAGACGGGTGGGGGGTAGTGAGAGACAGAGAGAGACAGACGGGGGGATAGTGAGAGACAGACAGATGGGGGGTGGTGAGAGACAGAGAGAGACAGACAGGTGGGGGTAGTGAGAGTCAGAGAGAGACAGACATGGGGGTAGTGAGAGACAGACGGGGGGGTAGTGAGAGACAGAGAGAAAGAGAGTGAGAGACAGAGAGAGACAGACGGGTGGGGGGTAGTGAGAGACAGAGAGAGACAGACGGGGGGTAGTGAGAGACAGAGAGAAAGAGAGAGTGAGAGACAGACGGGGGGGGGGGTAGTGAGAGACAGAGAGAGACAGACGGGGGGTAGTGAGAGACAGACGTGGGGGTAGTGAGAGAGAGAGAAAGAGAGAGAGTGAGAGACAGAGAGAGACAGACGGGTGGGGGTAGTGAGAGACAGAGAGAGACAGACGTGGGGGTAGTGAGAGACAGAGAGAGACAGACGGGGGGATAGTGAGAGACAGACAGATGGGGGTGGTGAGAGACAGAGAGAGACAGACAGGTGGGGGGTAGTGAGAGTCAGAGAGAGACAGACATGGGGGTAGTGAGAGACAGACGGGGGGGGTAGTGAGAGACAGAGAGAAAGAGAGTGAGAGACAGAGAGAGACAGACGGGTGGGGGGGGTAGTGAGAGACAGAGAGAGACAGACGGGGGGTAGTGAGAGACAGAGAGAAAGAGAGTGAGAGACAGACGGGGGGGGTAGTGAGAGACAGAGAGAGACAGACGGGGGGTAGTGAGAGACAGACGTGGGGGTAGTGAGAGAGAGAGAAAGAGAGAGAGTGAGAGACAGAGAGAGACAGACGGGTGGGGGTAGTGAGAGACAGAGAGAGACAGACGTGGGGGTAGTGAGAGACAGAGAGAGACAGACGTGGGGGTAGTGAGAGACAGAGAGAGACAGACGTGGGGGTAGTGAGAGACAGAGAGAGACAGACGTGGGGGTAGTGAGAGACAGAGAGAAAGAGAGAGAGACAGAGACAGAGTAACAAGCGAGAAGTGAACTAACCCTCTGGTGAATGCTCTTGAGTCCATCCACACAGTCTGAAGAGATGAGCTCTGTCACCGGTCTACAATCCAGTACAATACAATTTTACTGTCCACAGCGAACAACAGAAATGTTCAACACCCCCCAGACAGCACATATCTCACACACAGTCGGGTCTACAAGAGAGATAGAGACGGTCAATGACCTATGACTTTATAGGAGCCAAGAGCTTCAGTCAAAACAGGAAGTCAAGTCATGGATATGCAAAACAGAGAAACCCACACACTGCTCTTTAATAAGCTCTGCGTATGAGACCGATTCGTCAAGCTCATTAAAGAGCAGTGATTCTATCGAGAGCAGTGTGAGGGTTTCCTTATGTTTAATTCTCATGTTATTCACCTGTTACCAGGCACCTGTTACCAGGCACCTGTTACCAGGCACCAGTTACCATGGCACCTGCACAAACAGATCGCTCAGATGTGCGAGTGCCTTTTGAACAACGTTACGGCCAATAGTGTGATTGGCTGGTTGAGAGGTGAGGTTGCAGTACCTGTTGTTCTGATTGGCCAGCTTGTAGAGGGCGTGGCTGATCTCGGCAGATGCCAGAATGGCGCCATGGCGACTGTGGAGATCAATGCCCAGCGCTATGGGCAGCAGCTGAGGCAAAACTGAAAATACAACCATCAAAATATAAAATGTCATTTTAACTCAATTATTGTATGTATTTTCATTCTTTGCAAGAACATCAACAGTCTGCACAGGTGTGTGTGTGTGGTTCATTTATTAGAATATAACCTGTATGCTTTGTGGCCAGGCTGGTCTGCCTGTAATGACACAGCCTCTGGTACACGTCTATGATATCGGCAGTTTCAAATCTGGCCTATTGCCCTTTGACCTCTCTCTGTGTGTTCATTATAAACACATTAATCATTCAATAGCAACATGACAGATGTAAAGACCCAGACACAACAACAGTGACTACAGATGAACACACCCAGTCCATTCCACAGTAAGACAACGTGTTGTGTTAGAGCAGGTAGGGAACAGTGACTACAGATGAACACACCCAGTCCATTCCACAGTAAGACAACGTGTTGTGTTAGAGCAGGTAGGAACAGTGACTGCAGATGAACACACCCAGTCCATTCCACAGTAAGACAACGTGTTGTGTTAGAGCAGGTAGGCAACAGTGACTACAGATGAACACACCCAGTCCATTCCACAGTAAGACAACGTGTTGTGTTACAGCAGGTAGGGAACAGGACCAATGACATCGCTCACCTGTTGTGGCCATATAATCAGGTGCTTGAGGCGTCAGATTATGCAAAGCCTTTGTCGCTAGCTGTCGAATCACCCTGCAAAACAACAGATACACGTGAAGAGGAGAATTCCTCTTTCTCCATTACATACACTGGCTTCTACTCTATTAGGCTACACACAGTACCAACGCTTCAATGGCAACAGGCTGGCATACGGACATCCCACTTGGGACAAACACATACGACAAATACTAACTTGAGGTGTGCTTGGTTTAGCTTCTGGGGCTATTCCATTGGTTTAGCTTCTGGGGCTATTCCATTGGTTTAGCTTCTGGGCCTATTCCATTGGTTTAGCTTCTGGGGCTATTCCATTGGTTTAGCTTCTGGGCCTATTCCATTGGTTTAGCTTCTGGGACTATTCCATTGGTTTAGCTTCTGGGACTATTCCATTGGTTTAGCTTCTGGGCCTATTCCATTGGTTTAGCTTCTGGGTCTTCTGGGCGGCAAACCCCCAAGCTGACAAGGTACAAATCTGTCGTTCTGCCCCTGAACAGGCAGTTAACCCACTGTTCCTAGGCCGTCATTGAAAATAAGAATTTGTTCTTAACTGACTTGCCTAGTTAAATAAAGGTAAAATAAAATAAAAAATATTCCATTGGTTTCACTTCTGGGACTATTCCATTGGTTTAGCTTCTGGGGCTATTCCATTGGTTTAGCTTCTGGGCCTATTCCATTGGTTTAGCTTCTGGGCCTATTCCATTGGTTTAGCTTCTGGGCCTATTCCATTGGTTTAGCTTCTGGGCCTATTCCATTGGTTTAGCTTCTGGGCCTATTCCATTGGTTTAGCTTCTGGGCCTATTCCATTGGTTTAGCTTCTGGGGCTATTCCATTGGTTTAGCTTCTGGGCCTATTCCATTGGTTTAGCTTCTGGGCCTATTCCATTGGTTTAGCTTCTGGGCCTATTCCATTGGTTTAGCTTCTGGGACTATTCCATTGGTTTAGCTTCTGGGCCTATTCCATTGGTTTAGCTTCTGGGCCTATTCCATTGGTTTAGCTTCTGGGGCTATTCCATTGGTTTAGCTTCTGGGGCTATTCCATTGGTTTAGCTTCTGGGCCTATTCCATTGGTTTAGCTTCTGGGGCTATTCCATTGGTTTAGCTTCTGGGGCTATTCCATTGGCTTAGCTTCTGGGACTATTCCATTGGATCCATGGTAACGGGCAAACTAAATCAAGTACGGTATTTGAAAGTATTTGATCAAAGTCTAAAGGACATGGATGAGGACAGAAAAGGCCCTTACCTGTCCCAGTGGTTGATCTTCATGGCTACCAAGTGGTCGATCATGGGCCTGGTGTATTCTGGGAAACTGGCGATGTAAACACTGAAGAGAACAAGGCAAGAGGTTTACTATTTTACTACTACAGGTAATGTTATAACAACTACTACTACTACAGGTAATGTTATAACAACTACTACTACAGGTAATGCTATAACAACTACTACCACTACTACAGGTAATGTTATAACTACTACTACTACAGGTAATGTTATAACTACTACTACTACTACTACAGGTAATGTTATAACTACTACTACTACTACTACTACTACTACTACTACTACTACTACTACAGGTAATGTTATAACTACTACTACTACAGGTAATGTTATAACTACTACTACTACAGGTAATGTTATAACGACTACTACTACAGGTAATGTTATAACGACTACTACTACTACTACTACTACTACTACAGGTAATGTTATAACTACTACTACTACTACAGGTAATGTTATAACTACTACTACTACAGGTAATGTTATAACTACTACTACTACTACAGGTAATGTTATAACTACTACTACTACTACTACAGGTAATGTTATAACTACTACTACTACTACTACAGGTAATGTTATAACTACTACTACTACAGGTAATGCTATAACTACTACTACTACTACAGGTAATGTTATAACAGGGTGAACAACGGTCGGCTTGTGGGGAAAATCAAAATAAAAGAGGCATTTGAGACAAGTATTGGTGTGACACCATAAATGGGTTTTACACAACAGTTCACTAGCTAACTAACTACAGTACCGGACACAACTAACTAACTAACTACAGTACCGGACACAACTAACTAACTACAGTACTGGACCCAGCTAACTAACTAACTAACTACAGTACCGGACCCAGCTAACTAACTAACTAACTACAGTACCGGACCCAGCTAACTAACTAACTACAGTACCGGACCCAACTAACTAACTACAGTACCGGACCCAGCTAACTAACTACAGTACCGGACACAGCTAGCTAACTAACTACAGTAGCGGACCCAGCTAGCTAACTACAGTACCGGACCCAGCTAACTAACTACAGTACCGGACCCAGCTAACTAACTACAGTACCGGACCCAGCTAACTAACTACAGTACCGGACCCAGCTAACTAACTACAGTACCGGACCCAGCTAACTAACTACAGTACCGGACCCAGCTAACTAACTACAGTACCGGACTCAGCTAACTAACTACAGTACCGGACTCAGCTAACTACAGTACGGACACAACTAACTAACTACAGTACGGACACAACTAACTAACTACAGTACGGACCCAGCTAACTAACTACAGTACCGGACACAACTAACTAACTACAGTTCGGACCCAGCTAACTAACTACAGTACCGGACCCAGCTTACTAACTACAATACGGACCCAGCTAACTAACTACAGTACGGACCCAGCTAACTAACTACAGTACGGACCCAGCTAACTAACTACAGTACGGACTCAGCTAACTAACTACAGTACGGACTCAGCTAACTAACTACAGTACGGACTCAGCTAACTAACTACAGTACGGACACAACTAACTAACTACAGTACCGGACACAACTAACTAACTACAGTTCGGACCCAGCTAACTAACTACAGTACGGACCCAGCTAACTAACTACAGTACGGACCCAGCTAACTAACTACAGTACGGACCCAGCTAACTAACTACAGTACCGGACTCAGCTAACTAACTACAGTACGGACACAACTAACTAACTACAGTACTGGACCCAGCTAACTAACTACAGTACCGGACACAACTAACTAACTACAGTTCCGGACACAGCTAACTAACTAACTATAGTTCCGGACACAGCTAACTACAGTACCGGACCCAGCTAACTAACTACAGTACTGGACCCAGCTAACTAACTACAGTACCGGACCCAGCTAACTAACTACAGTACTGGACCCAGCTAACTAACTACAGTACCGGACACAGCTAACTAACTAACTAACTAACTACAGTTCCGGACACAGCTAACTAACTAACTACAGTTCCGGACACAGCTAACTACAGTACTGGACGCAGCTATTTGAAGGCTCCTTTTCAACAACATTCAGCGTCAGCCTACAGAACATATTGTCAGATTGTTTACTTCCTCAACAACATCTTGGGCCTCTGCTTCTGCAGTCAGAAGTGTAGTGGGTCTCCCCCGAGGCTACATTCTTCAACAGGTTTTACTCTGTGATATGGGAGGAATGTTTCCTCTGACAGTCGAGGTGGCGGTAGAGACGCCACTCATAGGATTAGGATGGTGACAGTCACATTCTACAGAGAGACAGGGCTGAGTCTGAAATGACATTCTAGTGCACTACGTTAAACAAGGGCCGGTAGAGAATAGGGCACCTATGGTGACAGTCACATTCTACAGAGAGACAGGGCTGGGTCTCAAATGACATTCTAGTGCACTACGTTAAACAAGGGCCGGTAGAGAATAGGGCACCTATGGTGACAGTCACATTCTACAGAGAGACAGGGCTGAGTCAGAAATTACATTCTAGTGCACTACGTTAAACAAGGGCCGGTAGAGAATAGGGCACCTATGGTGACAGTCACATTCTACAGAGAGACAGGGCTGAGTCAGAAATGACATTCTAGTGCACTACGTTAAACAAGGGCCGGTAGAGAATAGGGCACCTATGGTGACAGTCACATTCTACAGAGAGACAGGGCTGAGTCAGAAATGACATTCTAGTGCACTACGTTAAAACAAGGGCCGGTAGAGAATAGGGCACCTATGGTGACAGTCACATTCTACAGAGACAGGGCTGAGTCAGAAATGACATTCTAGTGCACTACGTTAAACAAGGGCCGGTAGAGAATAGGGCACCTATGGTGACAGTCACATTCTACAGAGAGACAGGGCTGAGTCAGAAATGACATTCTAGTGCACTACGTTAAAACAAGGGCCGGTAGAGAATAGGGCACCTATGGTGACAGTCACATTCTACAGAGAGACAGGGCTGAGTCAGAAATGACATTCTAGTGCACTACGTTAAACAAGGGCCGGTAGAGAATAGGGCACCTATGGTGACAGTCACATTCTACAGAGAGACAGGGCTGAGTCAGAAATGACATTCTAGTGCACTACGTTAAACAAGGGCCGGTAGAGAATAGGGCACCTATGGTGACAGTCACATTCTACAGAGAGACAGGGCTGAGTCAGAAATGACATTCTAGTGCACTACGTTAAACAAGGGCCGGTAGAGAATAGGCACCTATGGTGACAGTCACATTCTACAGAGAGACAGGGCTGAGTCAGAAAATGACATTCTAGTGCACTACGTTAAACAAGGGCCGGTAGAGAATAGGGCACCTATGGTGACAGTCACATTCTACAGAGAGACAGGGCTGAGTCAGAAATGACATTCTAGTGCACTACGTTAAACAAGGGCCGGTAGAGAATAGGGCACCTATGGTGACAGTCACATTCTACAGAGAGACAGGGCTGAGTCAGAAATGACATTCTAGTGCACTACGTTAAACAAGGGCCGGTAGAGAATAGGGCACCTATGGTGACAGTCACATTCTACAGAGAGACAGGGCTGGGTCTGAAATGACATTCTAGTGCACTACGTTAAACAAGGGCCGGTAGAGAATAGGGCACCTATGGTGACAGTCACATTCTACAGAGAGACAGGGCTGAGTCAGAAATGACTTTCTAGTGCACTACGTTAAACAAGGCCGGTAGAGAATAGGGCACCTATGGTGACAGTCACATTCTACAGAGAGACAGGGCTGAGTCAGAAATGACATTCTAGTGCACTACGTTAAACAAGGGCCGGTAGAGAATAGGGCACCTATGGTGACAGTCACATTCTACAGAGAGACAGGGCTGAGTCAGAAATGACTTTCCTGAGTGCACTACGTTAAACAAGGGACGGTAGAGAATAGGGCACCTATGGTGACAGTCACATTCTACAGAGAGACAGGGCTGAGTCAGAAATGACATTCTAGTGCACTACGTTAAACAAGGGCCGGTAGAGAATAGGGCACCTATGGTGACAGTCACATTCTACAGAGAGGCAGGGCTTTGACAGCTCAGATACCCGAGACGTCAGCGTGCATTGAGAAGAGGAGAACACGTCCTGGTTCAACATAAAGGACATGTCCTATGCACCTTTACAAAGAAAATGCTTCTCCAATATAAGTGGCAGGCTCCATTTGACTAAGGCCAGATGGTACAGCTATGTTCTGTGTATCTGGGTAGTATAACATATACTACTACTACCACCAGGTAGACTCCTACTACCACCAGGTAGACTCCTACCACCACCAGGTAGACTCCTACCACCACCAGGTAGACTCCTACCACCACCAGGTAGACTCCTACCACCACCAGGTAGACTCCTACCACCACCAGGTAGACTCCTACCACCACCAGGTAGACTCCTACTACCACCAGGTAGACTCCTACTACCACCAGGTAGACTCCTACTACCACCAGGTAGACTCCTACCACCACCAGGTAGACTCCTACCACCACCAGGTAGACTCCTGCTACCACCAGGTAGACTGCTACTACCACCAGGTAGACTACTACTACCACCAGGTAGACTCCTACTACCACCAGATAGACTCCTACTACCACCAGGTAGACTCCTACCACCACCAGGTAGACTCCTACCACCACCAGGTAGACTCCTACCACCACCAGGTAGACTCCTACCACCACCAGGTAGACTCCTACCACCACCAGGTAGACTCCTACTACCACCAGGTAGACTCCTACTACCACCAGGTAGACTCCTACTACCACCAGGTAGACTCCTACTACCACCAGGTAGACTCCTACTACCACCAGGTAGACTCCTACTACCACCAGGTAGACTCCTACTACCACCAGGTAGACTCCTACTACCACCAGATAGACTCCTACTACCACCAGGTAGACTCCTGCTACCACCCGGTGACTCCTGCTACCACCAGGCTCCTACTACCACCAGGCAGACTCCTACTACCACCAGGTAGACTCCTACTACCACCAGGTAGACTCCTACTACCACCAGGTAGACTCCTACTACCACCAGGTAGACTCCTACTACCACCAGGTAGACTCCTACCACCAGCAGGTAGACTCCTACCACCAGCAGGTAGACTCCTACCACCAGCAGGTAGACTCCTACCACCAGCAGGTAGACTCCTACCACCAGCAGGTAGACTCCTACCACCACCAGGTAGACTCCTACCACCACCAGGTAGACTCCTACCACCACCAGGTAGACTCCTACCACCACCAGGTAGACTCCTACCACCACCAGGTAGACTCCTACCACCACCAGGTAGACTCCTGCTACCACCACCAGGTAGACTCCTACTACCACCAGGTAGACTCCTACTACCACCAGGTAGACTCCTACTACCACCAGGTAGACTCCTACTACCACCAGGTAGACTCCTACTACCACCAGGTAGACTGCTACCACCAGGTAGACTCCTACTACCACCAGGTAGACTCCTACTACCACCAGGTAGACTCCTACTACCACCAGGTAGACTCCTGCTACCACCAGGTAGACTCCTGCTACCACCAGGTAGACTCCTACTACCACCAGGTAGACTCCTACTACCACCAGGTAGACTCCTACTACCACCAGGTAGACTCCTACCACCAGGTAGACTGCTACCACCAGGTAGACTCCTACCACCAGGTAGACTGCTACCACCAGGTAGACTCCTACCACCAGGTAGACTGCTACCACCAGGTAGACGGCTACCACCACCAGGTAGACTGCTACCACCACCAGGTAGACTGCTACCACCAGGTAGACTTCTACCACCAGGTAGACTGCTACCACCAGGTAGACTGCTACCACCAGGTAGACTCCTACCACCAGGTAGACTCCCCTCACACACAGGGAAATGGTTTCTAAAGACACAACCCTCTGTGAAGAAAGCCTAAATGTGTACACGTAACCACAGCAGTGTTCTACAATATTGGACCGTTGACCTTTTTCAAATTCTGTCGTGCAGCTCAAAAAAAAATTCTCCAACTGTCAACACATTCAAATGAATGGAGGATGTGTAACGGAGAGGGTTGGTTGGGAATTGTGGGGAAGTGCCCCCCAGCGGATGGAGGTCTCAGAGCCACGTAGTATATTCCATACTGTAGATTAATAGAGAAGACATAAAGACTATTAAATAGAATATGGAACCAATGAGTAACCAAAATAAGTGAGAAATCTCATATACAATATATTTTGATTTATTTATTAACAAAGTAACCACCCTTTGCCTTTAATGACAGCTTTGCACACTCTTGGCACACCCTGGAATGAGTGAGCGTGTCCAAACGTTTGAATGGTTCTGTATATTTGCTCATAAAGGCGTTTCCACCACTATTTCTCGCATAATACATTTTACAGAAAACAAATATTTAAAAAACAAACAAATTGTCTGTTGACAATTATGAAATTGTACCCACATTCTCGGTAGTGACTTTTTCAAGCGTCAGGTAATTCATCCTGGTTAACATAATGTGTCTCGTTATTAAGGAGGTCCCGTTGGCTCAAGAGCTCCCTAGAGGTCAAACCTCTGTAGAGTATCTTCAACTCACCTGATGGACAGGTAACAGTTGTTCAGGTTCCCAACAGCGTAGTAGTCCGCTGCGACTACGATGTCGATACCGTAGAGAACGTGCCCTGGAGACAGAGAGGCAAGGGATCACATGGTTCTACTTTCTGTACCGAGAGAACAGCGTTCAGTGTGACCGACTGGGGTGCAACACAGGTCTCCTGTTAGCCCGCTGAGCTAAAGCCTGTGCATT
>NW_027011164.1:0-25763 GCF_036934945.1 Oncorhynchus masou masou | reverse complement strand
TTTTTTCAGCCTGGCCCACTACAGGAGTCGCTAGTGCGCAATGAGACAAGGATATCCCTACTGGCCAAACACTCCTAAACGGGACGACGCTGGGCCAATTGCTGCGTCGCTCCACGGGCACCCGGTCGCGGCCTGGGTGCAAACTCCAGAGTCTCTGGTGGCACAGCACTAGACCACTGCGCTACCCGGGAGGCCCTACATTAGCTTTGTTAATATATTAGATTATACATTATATTAGATTATACATTATATTAGATTATACATTATATTATACATGAAATTAGATTATAGATTAGATTACACAGTAGATTATACATTAGCTTCGATTATACATTAGATTATACATTAGATTAGATTATAGATTAGATTATACATTAGATTATATTATGCATTAGCTTTGATTATACATTAGATCAGATTATAGATTAGATTAGATTATACATTATATTATTGAATTTAAATTCAGGGATCATTAAAGTATCAATACAGTTGAAGTCAGAAGTTTAAATACATTTAGGTTGGAGTCATTAAAACTCATTTATCAACCACTCCAAAACTTTCTTGTTACCAAACTATAGTTTTGGCCAGTCGGTTCGGACATCTACTTTGTACATGACACAAGTCATTTTTCCAACAATTGTTTACAGACAGATAATTTCACTTATAATTCACTGTATCACAATTCCAGTGGGTCAGAAGTTTACATACTCTAAGTTGACTGTGCCTTTAAACAGCTTGGAAAAGTCCAGAAAATGATGTCATGACTTTAGAAGCTTCTGACATCAATAGAGCTAATTGACATCAATAGAGCCAATTGGAGGTGTACCTGTGGATGTATTTCAAGGCCTACCTTCAAACTCAGTGCCTCTTTGCTTGACATCATGGGAAAATCAAATGAAATCATCCAAGACCTCAGAAAATAATTGTAGATCTCCACAAGTCTGGTTCATCCTTGGGAGCAATTGTACATCCTTGGGAGCAATTGTACAAACAATAGTACGCAAGTATAAACACCATGGGACCAGGCAGCCGTCATAACGCTCAGGAAGGGTTCTGTCTCCTAGAGATGAGCATTACTTTGTTGACAAAAGTGCAAATCCTATCCCAGAAACCAAGATCACCTCCTCAGTGTGGTTCCCACCACCATGCGTTCTGTTGTACATACAGTAGTACTACGTAGAGCCTATTTACATCTAAGTATCTTTCTCACCTTCACCAAGAACACCTCCCAGTGTGGTTTCCCCACCACCACGCGTTCCGTGTGGTTCTGCAGGTCGTTGAAGTATTCGTGAGTCTCCAGGCAGAACGTAGTGATGGAAATCAGGATAAAGAACAGAGGCAAACGCTATACCCTGCAACAGGACAATCAGTCAATCAATCAATACATTGACACATCAAATCAAACACTTGACAAATCAAATCAATGAAATGTATTTATAAATTTGGTATCAACTACATGGAAACCAACATAAGCAGTTGTCAGAAATTGCTTTCATAGTACGAAACACTCAAAGTCAGTGAGAGGAAACATGTTGGACAGGACATAGTTACAGCATTGTACTAGCAGAGTAACGGAGCTGAGCATTTTCTGCTATTACACAAACGCAGTAGGGACTGTTGCTTATTCCACGCTGTTACTTATGTAAGGTGTTACTGAGAAATATACAGATAACATGATCCATTGTACTTACAGAGGATCCGTTAAAACTGTTAGAGAGAACACAGTTACTCGCCTTCAGTTTTTATTTCAACATTACTGGCTGATTTCTGTTCAGCAAGCTAACAATTATTCTGTAAATATAGTCCAGGACAGTCACACCACAGAACCAACAGCAGGGAACAGTCACACCACAGAACCAACAGCAGGGAACAGTCACACCACAGAACCAACAGCAGGGAACAGTCACACCACAGAACCAACAGCAGGGAGCAGTCACATCACAGAACCAACAGCAGGGAGCAGTCACATCACAGAACCAACAGCAGACAGCACGGAACAGTCACACCACAGAACCAACAGCAGGGAGCAGTCACACCACAGAACCAACAGCAGGGAACAGTCACATCACAGAACCAACAGCAGGGAACAGTCACACCACAGAACCAACAGCAGGGAACAGTCACATCACAGAACCAACAGCAGGGAACAGTCACACCACAGAACCAACAGCAGACAGCAGGGAACAGTCACACCACAGAACCAACAGCAGGGAGCAGTCACATCACAGAACCAACAGCAGACAGCAGGGAACAGTCACACCACAGAACCAACAGCAGACAGCAGGGAACAGTCACACCACAGAACCAACAGCAGGGAATAGTCACACCACAGAACCAACAGCAGGGAACAGTCACATCACAGAACCAACAGCAGGGAACAGTCACACCACAGAACCAACAGCAGGGAACAGTCACATCACAGAACCAACAGCAGGGAACAGTCACACCACAGAACCAACAGCAGGGAACAGTCACATCACAGAACCAACAGCAGGGAACAGTCACACCACAGAACCAACAGCAGGGAACAGTCACACCACAGAACCAACAGCAGGGAACAGTCACACCACAGAACCAACAGCAGGGAGCAGTCACACCACAGAACCAACAGCAGGGAACAGTCACACCACAGAACCAACAGCAGGGAACAGTCACACCACAGAACCAACAGCAGGGAACAGTCACACCACAGAACCAACAGCAGGGAACAGTCACATCACAGAACCAACAGCAGACAGCAGGGAACAGTCACACCACAGAACCAACAGCAGGGAACAGTCACACCACAGAACCAACAGCAGGGAAGAGTCACACCACAGAACCAACAGCAGGGAACAGTCACACCACAGAACCAACAGCAGGGAACAGTCACACCACTGAACCAACAGCAGGGAGCAGTCACACCAACAGCAGGTGACAGTCACACCAACAGCAGGTACTACACAATTGATGATGTAAAGCTAATGGGTAACAGGGCGAGAGGATGAATCTGGTCAGCATTCACAAACAGATCACACTCAGACCAGAAAACAACTCAGATTCAGAGCAGCCTCTATAATCTGGCAGTGCTGTAAAACAGGGCAGGCCACATTGTGAGGGCCTCCAGTCATTAGCAGCCACAAGGCCCATCATCTACCCAGCCATCAGCCACTATGCAGCCACAAGGCCCATCATCTACCACTATGCAGCCACAAGGCCCATCCTCTACCACTATGCAGCCACAAGGCCCATCATCTACCACTATGCAGCCACAAGGCCCATCATCTACCCAGCCATCAACCACTACACAGCCACAAGGCCCATCATCTACCACTATGCAGCCACAGGGCCCATCATCTACCACTATGCAGCCACAAGGCCCATCATCTACCACTACGCAGCCACAGGGCCCATCACCTAACCAGCCACCAGCCACTATGCAGCCACAGGGCCCATCATCTACCACTATGTAGCCACAAGGCCCATCATCTACCCAGCCATCAACCACTACGCAGCCACAAGGCCCATCATCTACCACTATGCAGCCACGAGGCCCATCATCTACCACTATGCAGCCACAAGGCCCATCACCTAACCAGCCACCAGCCACTACGCAGCCACAGGGCCCATCATCTACCACTATGTAGCCACAAGGCCCATCATCTACCACTATGCAGCCACAAGGCCCATCATCTACCCAGCAACCATCCACTATGCAGCCACAAGGCCCATCATCTACCCAGCCACCAGCCACTACGCAGCCACAAGGCCCATCACCTAACCAGCCACCAGCCACTATGCAGCCACAAGGCCCATCATCTACCCAGCAACCAGCCACTATGCAGCCACAAGGCCCATCATCTACCTAGCCACCAGCCACTACGCAGCCACAAGGCCCATCACCTAACCAGCCACCAGCCACTATGCAGCCACAGGGCCCATCATCTACCACTATGTAGCCACAAGGCCCATCATCTACCACTATGTAGCCACAAGGCCTATCATCTACCACTATGCAGCCACAAGGCCCATCATCTACCCAGCAACCAGCCACTACGCAGCCACAAGGCCCATCATCTACCCAGCCACCAGCCACTACGCAGCCACAAGGCCCATCATCTAACCAGCCATCAGCCACTACGCAGCCACAAGGCCCATCATCTACCCAGCCATCAGCCACTATGCAGCCACAAGGCCCATCATCTAACCAGCCATCAGCCACTATGCAGCCACAAGGCCCATCATCTACCCAGCCATCAGCCACTATGCAGCCACAAGGTCCATCATCTAACCAGCCATCAGCCACTATGCAGCCACAAGGCCCATCATCTACCCAGCCATCAGCCACTATGCAGCCACAAGGCCCATCATCTACCAGCCATCAGCCACTATGCAGCCACAAGGCCCATCATCTAACCAGCCATCAGCCACTATGCAGCCACAAGGCCCATCATCTAACCAGCCATCCCAGCCACTATGCAGCCACAAAGGCCCATCATCTACCCAGCCATCAGCCACTACTGCAGCCACAAGGCCCATCATCTAACCAGCCATCAGCCACTATGCACCTACGTGTAGTTCAGTGGAGGCTGCTGAGGAAGACGGCTCATAACAACGTCTGGAATGGGTTTTCAGTGGGAATGGTATCAAACACATCAAACACATTGGTTTCCATGTGAAGTTGATACCATTTCCATTGACTTTCCATTCTGGTGGTTGTATAACCCGTCCTCAGCACCCTCCACTGGTCTCGTGAACTGTTTACAGAAGAGGATCGTGGCAGGTGTCGGTTCTGCCTCTGACCTTAAACTCAGTTTCACCACTGAGAGTCCCTGGTCCAAAGCATTCACCCCATTTCCTGCTCATCTCCCACAATAACTGTACGGGTTAGGGTTAGCATTGTGTTTGTGTTAGCATTGTAAATAAATCCAAAAGTACTGTACAGCTGATTGATTTGTGTGGGGAGGGCTGAATGTAGACATGGTGGGTACCTGGTGCCTGAATGGCATTGATGACAAGTACATATTTAACCAGCTGTTATCCAGGTGAGCAGGAGGACGAGAGAGGACACAGGTGTATTCCAATCCGTCACGACGCTACAGTCAGAGCTAATAACACTAGAGTCCTCTCGCAGGCACAGGGCTGACTCAAAATGCGCCCTAATTCCTACATAGTGCACTCCTTTTGACCAGGGCCCTTGTCCAAAGTACTACAAGAAAGAAAAGTGCCCCATATGGAATGCATTACAAAATATACGAGGGAATATGAAAAGAGACGTTTTTTAGACGTGTTATTTGTTGATAGCGACGTTTGGTTAGTCACATCCTAATCAACACCAGCTTGATGATGAGCAACATACATGCTATAATGACTAGCTCGATGACTAATGACTACATCACACTGAAGACAGCTACATCACACTGAAGACAGTTACATCACACTGAAGACAGTTACATCACACTGAAAACAGCTACATCACACTGAAGACAGCTAAATCACACTGAAGACAGCTACATCACACTGAAGACAGTTACATCACACTGAAGACAGTTACATCACACTGAAGACAGCTACATCACACTGAAGACAGTTACATCACACTGAAGACAGCTACATCACACTGAAGACAGTTACATCACACTGAAGACAGTTACATCACACTGAAGACGGCTACATCACACTGAAAACAGCTAAATCACACTGAAGACAGTTACATCACACTGAAGACAGCTAAATCACACTGAAGACAGTTATATCACACTGAAGACAGTTACATCACACTGAAGACAGCTACATCACACTGAAGACAGTTACATCACACTGAAGACGGCTACATCACACTGAAAACAGCTAAATCACACTGAAGACAGTTACATCACACTGAAGACAGCTAAATCACACTGAAGACAGTTATATCACACTGAAGACAGTTACATCACACTGAAGACAGCTACATCACACTGAAGACAGCTACATCACACTGAAGACAGCTACATCACACTGAAGACAGTTACATCACACTGAAGACAGTTACATCACACTGAAGACAGCTAAATCACACTGAAGACAGCTACATCACACTGAAGACAACTAAATCACACTGAAGACAGTTACATCACACTGAAAACAGCTACATCACACTGAAGACAGTTACATCACACTGAAGACAGCTACATCACACTGAAGACAGCTACATCACACTGAAGACAGTTACATCACATTGAAGACAGTTACATCACACTGAAGACAGTTACATCACACTGAAGACAGTTACATCACACTGAAGACAGCTACATCACACTGAAGACAGCTACATCACACTAAAGACAGCTACATCACACTGAAGACAGTTACATCACACTGAAGACAGCTACATCACACTGAAGACAGCTACATCACACTGAAGACAGTTACATCACACTGAAGACAGTTACATCACACTGAAGACAGTTACATCACACTGAAGACAGCTACATCACACTGAAGACAGTTACATCACACTGAAGAGAGTTACATCACACTGAAGACAGCTACATCACACTGAAGACAGTTACATCACACTGAAGAGAGTTACATCACACTGAAGACAGCTAAATCACACTGAAGACAGTTATATCACACTGAAGACAGTTACATCACACTGAAGACAGCTACATCACACTGAAGAGAGTTACATCACACTGAAGACAGTTACATCACACTGAAGACAGCTACATCACACTGAAGAGAGTTACATCACACTGAAGACAGTTACATCACACTGAAGACAGTTACATCACACTGAAGACAGTTACATCACACTGAAGACGGCTACATCACACTGAAGAGAGTTACATCACACTGAAGACAGCTACATTACACTGAAGACAGCTACATCACACTGAAGACAGTTACATCACACTGAAGACAGCTAAATCACACTGAAGACAGTTATATCACACTGAAGACAGTTACATCACACTGTAGACAGCTACATCACACTGAAGACAGCTACATCACACTGAAGACAGCTACATCACACTGAAGACAGTTACATCACACTGAAGACAGTTACATCACACTGAAGACAGCTACATCACACTGAAGACAGCTACATCACACTAAAGACAGCTACATCACACTGAAGACAGTTACATGACACTGAAGACAGCTACATCACACTGAAGACAGCTACATCACACTGAAGACAGTTACATCACACTGAAGACAGTTACATCACACTGAAGACAGCTACATCACACTGAAGACAGTTACATCACACTGAAGACAGTTACATCACACTGAAGACAGTTACATCTTGTAATGGATACATCACATTTCAATATTTGTTGGGGACAGAATGAGCACTATCAATCTTTTGATGACGGATGGAAACATTTTGGTGGAAAGACAAATCGAGAGTACATCTCTACAAAGAAAAGACAAATCGAGAGTATATCTTTACAAAGTAAATACAAATCTAGAGTACATCTCTACAAAGAAAATGTGTATCTCCTCTTCTCTGGTCTGTTCTCTGGTCTGTTCTCTAGTCTCTGGTCTGTTCTCTGGTGTATTACTGGGCTGTTCTCTGGTTTGTTCTCTGGTCTCTGGTCTGTTCTCTGGTCTGGTCTTTGGTCTGTTCTCTGGTCTCTGGTCTGTTCTCTGGTCTGTTCTCTGGTCTTTAGTCTGTTCTCTGGTCTGTTCTCTGGTCTGTTCTCAGATCTGTTCTCAGGTCTGTTCTTTGATCTTTGTAAAGATGTACTCTATTCTCAAGTCTCTGTCTGTTCTCTGGTCTCTGGTCTGTTCTCTGGTCTCTGGTCTGTTCTCTGGTCTCTGGTCTGTTCTCTGGTCTTTAGTCTGTTCTCTGGTCTGTTCTCTGGTCTGTTCTATAGTCTCTGGTCTGGTCTCTGGTCTGTTCTCTGGTCTCTGGTCTGTTCTCTGGTCTGTTCTCAGATCTGTTCTCAGGTCTGTTCTTTGATCTTTGTAAAGATGTACTCTATTCTCAAGTCTCTGTCTGTTCTCTGGTCTCTAGTCTGCACAGTTGGTCCCAGGTCTCTGGTCTGGTCTGTACAGTAGGTCCCAGGTCTCTGGTCTGTACAGTAGGTCCCAGGTCTCTGGTCTGTATAGTTGGTCCCAGGTCTTTGGTCTGGTCTGCACAGTTGGTCCCAGGTCTCTGGTCTGGTCTGTACAGTAGGTCCCAGGTCTCTGGTCTGGTCTGTACAGTAGGTCCCAGGTCTCTGGTCTGTACAGTAGCTCCCAGGTCTCTGGTCTGTACAGTAGCTCCCAGGACTCTGGTCTGTACAGTAGGTCCCAGGTCTTTGGTCTGGTCTACACAGTAGGTCCCAGGTCTCTGGTCTGTACAGTAGGTCCCAGGTATCTGGTCTGTATAGTAGGTCTCAGGTCTGTGGTCTGGTCTGTATAGTAGGTCCCAGGTATCTGGTCTGTACAGTAGGTCCCAGGTCTCTGGTCTGTACAGTAGGTCCCAAGTCTCTGGTCTGTACAGTAGGTCCCAGGTCTTTGGTCTGGTCTGCACAGTAGGTCCCAGGTCTCTGGTCTGTACAGTAGGTCCCAGGTCTGTGGTCTGGTCTGTATAGTAGGTCCCAGGTCTCTGGTCTGGTCTGTACAGTAGGTCCCAGGTATCTGGTCTGGTCTGTATAGTTTGTTCACACCTACTCAATCCAGGGTTTTTCTTTATTTTTTGAAACTATTTTCTACATTGTAGAATAATAGTGAAGACATCAAAACTATTAAATAGCACATATGGAATCATGTGGGCAACCAAAAAAAAGGTTTAACAAATCCAAATATATTTTAAATTTGAGATTATTTCGAAGTAGCCACCCTTTGCCTTGATGACAGATTTGCGCACCGCTTGGCATTCTCTCAACCAGCTTCATGAGGTAGTAACCTGGAATGCATTTCAATTAACAGGCGTGACTTGTTAATAAAGTTCATTTGTGGAATTTCTTTCCTTAATGCTTTTGAGCCAATCAGTTGTGTTGTGTCAAGGTAGGGTTGGTATACAGAAGATAGCCCTATTTAGTAAAAGACCAAGTCCATATTATGGCAAGAACAGCTCAAATACAAAGAGAAACAACAGTCCATCATTACTTTAAGACATGAAGGTCAGTCAATACAGACAATTTCAAGAACTTTGAACATTTCTTCAAATGCATTTGCAGAAAAACATGACATAAAGTTAATTTATTTTCCACATTTTGTTTGCAGGGTTCCTTTAGTGCCCCATAACCAACCGGATGCATGTTTTGGAACATCTGAATTCTTTACATTCTTTACATTCTTTTTATTCTTTACTTTCCTTCTTTTTAATCTGTCAATCAGGTTTGTAATTGTGGAGTAACTACAATGTTGTTGATCCACTCTCAGTTTTCTCCTGTCACAGCCATTCATAAAAAAAGCCATTACTTATTTATCAGATTGGTCCTTCAAGCCAGAATACTTACTATTGCACAATCCATCACAGTGTATTTATGAGATCAATATAACAATCATTTGCCACTTATGCAAAATGGGACTAACAATAAAGGGAGTGTATATCAAGACCAGTCTGGTTAGGATCTCTGATTTACTGGTTTTGTAATCTCATCACCTCAATCATGCTATGCATCCAAACGTGAAATTGTATAGGAAAGCATAGCTCTGCAAATGTGTGAATGGAATATTTTGACATGTTAATGACGTCTGAGTACAGTGTCCAAAATGGCATCCTACTGCCTACAAAAGTAGGCCACTACATAAAAAATAGAGTGACATTTGGGACACAGACTAAGGGTGAATCCCACTTGAATATGAGTCGGGAATTGATCGGATCGTCTGCATTATTCTTCCTTTACGGAAGCCTATTCACACCTTGGAAAATCAAATTGGTCTCTCAGTGACAGCTTTAATCGCCATTCTCTCAGTGACAGCTTTAATCGCCATTCTCTCAGTGACAGCTTTAATCGCCATTCTCTCAGTGACAGCTTTAATCGCCATTCTCTCAGTGACAGCTTTAATCGCCATTCTCTCAGTGACAGCTTTAATCGCCATTCTCTCAGTGACAGCTTTAATCGCCATTCTCTCAGTGACAGCTTTAATCGCCATTCTCTCAGTGACAGCTTTAATCGCCGTTCTGATTCAATTTAGACAATAATGGAGAAATACAATCTGTGGCTGCACGTAGAAAACAAGTATTTAAAAAGGAAATTGTATTCCGTCAGAATCACTTTCACGGTAACAGCTCACAGAGAACCATCGATAACGTAGAAATGTTCCACATTTATGAGGTGAATTGATTGGAATCCAACAGACTTGATAAAACTCAACAAGTGTATCAGATCTCACAGAACAAACGCATTAGCATCTATTGATATAGATATAGTCCTCGCAGATTCTTACAACTAGAACCTGTGAACATGAAACACTCAACATGAAACATTCAACAATTAAATATTTAACATGAACATCAACATTCAACATTCAACAATAAATATTCAACAACAATATTAACCTTCAACGTTAAAAATGAATGTCAACATGTAACATGAACATGAACATTCAACATTAAGCAGCCTACCATTACACAGGAAGGGTATATTCTGATTCTAGAACACAGGGATGGTAGATTCTGATTCTAGTACACAGGGAGGGTAGATTCTGATTCTAGAACACAGGGAGGGTAGATTCTGATTCTAGAACACAGGGATGGTAGATTCTGATTCGTGTACACAGGGAGGGTAGATTCTGATTCTAGTACACAGGGATGGTAGATTCTGATTCTAGTACACAAGGAGGGTAGATTCTGATTCTAGTACACAGGAGGGTAGATTCTGATTCTAGTACACAGGGATGGTAGATTCTGATTCTAGTACACAGGGAGGGTAGATTCTGATTCTAGTACACAGGAAGGGTATATTCTGATTCTAGAACACAGGGATGGTAGATTCTGATTCTAGTACACAGGGAGGGTAGATTCTGATTCGTGTACACAGGGAGGGTAGATTCTGATTCTAGTACACAGGGATGGTAGATTCTGATTCTAGTACACAGGGAGGTAGATTCTGATTCTAGTACACAGGAAGGGTATATTCTGATTCTAGAACACAGGGATGGTAGATTCTGATTCTAGTACACAGGGAGGGTAGATTCTGATTCTAGAACACAGGGATGGTAGATTCTGATTTGTGTACACAGGGAGGGTAGATTCTGATTCTAGTACACAGGGATGGTAGATTCTGATTCTAGTACACAGGGAGGGTAGATTCTGATTCTAGTACACAGGAAGGGTATATTCTGATTCTAGAACACAGGGATGGTAGATTCTGATTCTAGTACACAGGGAGGGTAGATTCTGATTCTAGAACACAGGGAGGGTAGATTCTGATTCTAGTACACAGGGAGGGTAGATTCTGATTCTAGTACACAGGAAGGGTATATTCTGATTCTAGAACACAGGGATGGTAGATTCTGATTCTAGTACACAGGGAGGGTAGATTCTGATTCGTGTACACAGGGAGGGTAGATTCTGATTCTAGTACACAGGGATGGTAGATTCTGATTCTAGTACACAGGGAGGGTAGATTCTGATTCTAGTACACAGGAAGGGTATATTCTGATTCTAGAACACAGGGATGGTAGATTCTGATTCTAGTACACAGGGAGGGTAGATTCTGATTCTAGAACACAGGGATGGTAGATTCTGATTCGTGTACACAGGGAGGGTAGATTCTGATTCTAGTACACAGGGATGGTAGATTCTGATTCTAGTACACAGGGAGGGTAGATTCTGATTCTAGTACACAGGAAGGGTATATTCTGATTCTAGTACACAGGGACGGTAGATTCTGATTCTAGTACACAGGGAGTGTCACTCCCTGACCTTAGTATTTTTTGTTTTCTTTATTATTTTGGTTAGGTCAGGGTGTGACATGGGTGATATGTGTGTTTTTGCCTTATTCTAGGGTGTTTGCACTGTCTAGGGGATTTTGTAGATTTATGGGGTTAATTTCATCTAGGTGTTTATGTTGGTCTATGGTTGCCTAGATTGGTTCTCAATTAGAGGCAGGTGTTTATCATATTTAGGCAGCCTTCTACTTTGGGTATTTCATGGGTTATTGTCTATGTTATGTTGCAAGTTAGCACATTGGTTATATAGCGGTCACGTTCGTCTTATTCGTTTTGTTGTTTTTGTTTAAGTGTTCTTTGTGTTCTTCATTAAATAAAGAAGAATGTATTCTAACCACGCTGCGCTTTGGTCTACTCCATACGACGATCGTGACAGGGATGGTAGATTCTGATTCTAGTACACAGGGATGGTAGATTCTGATTCTAGTACACAGGGATGGTAGATTCTGATTCTAGTACACAGGGATGGTAGATTCTGATTCTAGTACACAGGGAGGGTATATTCTGATTCTAGTACACAGGGATGGTAGATTCCGATTCTAGTACACAGGAATGGTCGATTCTGATTCTTGTACACGGGGATGGTAGATTCTGATTCTAGTACACAGGAATGGTCGATTCTGATTCTAGTACACAGGGATGGTAGATTCTGATTCTAGTACACAGGGATGGTAGATTCTGATTCTAGTACACAGGGATGGTCGATTCTGATTCTAGTACACAGGGAGGGTAGATTCTGATTCTAGTACACAGGGATGGTAGATTCTGATTCTAGTACACAGGGATGGTAGATTCTGATTCTAGTACACATTGGATGGTAGATTCTGATTCTAGAACACAGGGATGGTAGATTCTGATTCTAGTACACAGGGATGGTAGATTCTGATTCTAGTACACATTGGATGGTAGATTCTGATTCTAGAACACAGGGATGGTAGATTCTGATTGTAATAACAGAAAACCCACCGCATTAAATTCAACATTGACAGTCAGCTCAGTAGCCTGCTGTCACAAACAGACCTGGGCCCGGGCTGGATGTCCGGTGTCACCTACTAAAAACACTGACCCGTCAGCTTGTCTAACATCTGTGTGTGGAGAGTCCAACAGAACAGGTTAGACAAGCATGTGGTGTATTTACACACCAGGCGTTTGACAGTTCACACCCCAGGTCATGTGATGTATTTAAACACCAGACGGTTGAAAGTTCACACCCCTGATCATGTGATGTATTTAAACACCAGACGGTTGACAGTTCACACCCCAGATCATGTGATGTATTTAAACACCAGACGGTTGACAGTTCACACCCCAGGTCATGTGATGTATTTAAACACCAGACGGTTGACAGTTCACACCCCAGGTCATGTGATGTATTTAAACACCAGACGGTTGACAGTTCACACCCCAGATCATGTGATGTATTTAAACACCTGACAGTTGACAGTTCACACCCCAGATCATGTGATGTATTTAAACACCAAACTACAATAACCACTGTACACCATACAGAGCTAGATGGGGAGGGGAGGCCTATGGAAACTACAATAACCACTGTACACCATACAGAGCTAGCTGGGAGGAGGCCTATGGAAACTACAATAACCACTGTACACCATACAGAGCTAGATGGGGAGGGAGGCCTATGGAAACTACAATAACCACTGTACACCATACAGAGCTAGCTGGGAGGGGACAAAAACAACAACACAGAGTTACACATGGGATAAACAAATGTACAGTCAATAACAGAATAGAAAAATCTATATACAGTGTGGACTATAAACAAATACTACAGCTAGTAGTATAGTTCAGTTCACAAATATTGATAATGATAATGGCATGTGGCCTACAGGCAGGAGGTGAGGGCCCTGGGAGTGTGGTGCCAGAAGAATAACCTCTCCCTCAATGTCGACAAAAGGAAGGAGCTGATCGTGGACTTAAGGAAACAGCAGAGGGAGCACGACCCCTTATTCACATCGACAGGACCGCAGTGGAGCAGATGGAAAGTTTCAAGTTACTCGGCGTACACATCACCGACGATCTGAAATGATCCACCCACACAGACAGTGTGGTGAAGACAGCGCAACAACGTCTCTTCAACCTCAGGAGACCGGGGCAAACTAAGTGCCCTCCAGGACACCTACACCACCCGATGTCACAGGAAGGCCAAAGAGATCATCAAGGACAACAACCACCCGAGCCACTGCCTGTTCACCCCGGTACCATCCAGAAGGCAAGGTCAGAACAGGTGCATCAAAGCTGGGACAAAGAGACTGAAAACAGCTTCTATCTCAAGGCCATCAGACTGTTAAATAACCATCACTAACAGGCCTCCACCCGGTTACTCAACCCTGCACCTTAGAGGCTGCTGCCCCATATACATAGACTTGGAAACACTGGCCACTTTAACAATGGAACACTGGTCACTTTAACAATGGAACACTGGTCACTTTAACAATGGAACACTGGTCACTTTAACAATGGAACACTGGCCACTTTAACAATGGAACACTGGTCACTTTAACAATGGAACACTGGTCACTTTAACAATGGAACACTGGTCTCTTTAACAATGGAACACTGGCCACTTTAACAATGGAACACTGGTCACTTTAACAATGGAACACTGGTCACTTTAACAATGGAACACTGGTCACTTTAACAATGGAACACTGGTCACTTTAACAATGGAACACTGGTCACTTTAACAATGGAACACTGGTCACTTTAACAATGGAACACTGGTCTCTTTAACAATGGAACACTGGTCTCTTTAACAATGGAACACTGGTCACTTTAACAATGGAACACTGGTCACTTTAATAATGGAACACTGGTCACTTTAATAATGGAACACTGGTCACTTTAACAATGGAACACTGGTCACTTTAACAATGGAACACTGGTCACTTTAACAATGGAACACTGGTCACTTTAACAATGGAACACTGGTCACTTTAATAATGGAACACTGGTCACTTTAATAATGGAACACTGGTCACTTTAATAATGGAACACTGGTCACTTTAACAATGGAACACTGGTCACTTTAACAATGGAACACTGGTCTCTTTAACAATGGAACACTGGACACTTTAACAATGGAACACTGGTCACTTTAACAATGGAACACTGGTCACTTTAACAATGGAACACTGGTCACTTTAACAATGGAACACTGGTCACTTTAACAATGGAACACTGGACACCTTAACAATGGAACACTGGTCACTTTAACAATGGAACACTGGTCACTTTAACAATGGAACACTGGTCACTTTAACAATGGAACACTGGTCACTTTAACAATGGAACACTGGTCACTTTAACAATGGAACACTGGTCACCTTAACAATGGAACACTGGTCACTTTAACAATGGAACACTGGTCACTTTAACAATGGAACACTGGTCACTTTAACAATGGAACACTGGTCACTTTAACAATGGAACACTGGTCACTTTAACAATGGAACACTGGTCACTTTAACAATGGAACACTGGTCACTTTAACAATGGAACACTGGTCACTTTAATAATGTATTCATACTGCTTTACTCATCTCATATGTATATACTGTATTCTATTCTACTGTATTTTAGTCAATGACACTCCGACATTGCTCGTCCTAATATTGATATATTTCTGAATTCCATTCTTTTACTTTCAGATGTGTTTGTATTGTTGTGAATTGTTAGATATTACTACACTGTTGGAGCTAGAAACACAAGCATTTCACTACACCCGCAATAACATCTGCTAAACGTTTATGTGACCAATAAAATGTGATTTGATTTGGGATATCATGGGCTGTAAACAAATACTACAGTTAATAGTATAGTTTACAAACATTGATCCTTATAATGGCATGTGGATATCATGGACTGTCAGTCTTTGCTTCCATAGATCTGTCTATGACTTTAAGATTGGTTACATTTTCCCCGTCTCTCAGCTTTATACCTCCCAGTGGCAGGGATGCAGTTGGGATAAAACACAGACTCAGAATTGTGACTTTAAAGTCAAATAACTCTGACACATCAAATAGCCTGACATCTCGGTGTCACCTGGTGGAAGGCTGTTTTACCTGAGAGCTGTTTTGCTCTTACTGTGAGAAATTCCAGACTTCCAATCTTTCAAAACACACACACACACACACACACACACACACACACACACACACACACACACACACACACACACACACACACACACACACAAACACACAAACAAACAAACACAGACTTCATTATTTCCTGCTCCTCTGATGCGTCTAATGATTCCACAGCAAGGGGCCCTTGCTGTCTTCCAGACAGTGTACAAACAGCTTAGACCACAGAAGAATAAACAGCAAATAGAATCACTCACATCTGATGTTAATCCCCTTTTTAGGGGAGGCACTGATCTGGAACCTGCGGTACTGTAACAGGGAGATGAAATGAGAGAAAGACAGTGATGGAGATCCAGTCTCTCATTCGGTTCATTGATAGAGATCCAGTCTCTCATTCGGTTCATTGATAGAGATCCAGTCTCTCATTCGGTTCATTGATGGAGATCCAGTCTCTCATTCGGTTCATTGATGGAGATCCAGTCTCTCATTCGGTTCATTGATAGAGATCCAGTCTCTCATTCGGTTCATTGATAGAGATCCAGTCTCTCATTCAGTTCATTGATAAAGATCCAGTCTCTCATTCAGTTCATTGATAGAGATCCAGTCTCTCATTCAGTTCATTGATAGAGATCCAGTCTCTCATTCGGTTCATTGATAGAGCTCCAGTCTCTCATTCGGTTCAGATCAGTCTCTCATTCGGTTCATTGATGGAGATCCAGTCTCTCATTCAGTTCATTGATAGAGATCCAGTCTCTCATTCAGTTCATTGATAGAGATCCAGTCTCATTCGGTTCATTGATAGAGATCAGTCTCATTCAGTTCATTGATAGAGATCCAGTCTCTCATTCGGTTCATTGATAGAGATCCAGTCTCTCATTCAGTTCATTGATAGAGATCCAGTCTCTCATTTGGTTCATTGATAGAGATCCAGTCTCTCATTCGGTTCATTGATAGAGATCCAGTCTCTCATTCAGTTCATTGATAGAGATCCAGTCTCTCATTCAGTTCATTGATAGAGATCCAGTCTCTCATTCAGTTCATTGATGGATATCCAGTCTCTCATTCGGTTCATTCACATATTTGTATAACATGATCTTTTATTTGATTGTGATAATTGATTCTTGGAAAATAGATTAATAAAGGATCGATAATGGATTAATGAAAATAAATTAACAGATAATTAGTATTGTCACGCCCTGACCTTAAAGAGCCTTTTTATGTCTCTATTTGGTTTGGTCAGGGTGTGATTTGGGTGGACATTCTATGTTCTGATTTCTATGTTTTGTGTTTCTATGTTTTGGCCGGGTATGGTTCTCAATCAGGGACAGCTGTCTATCGTTGTCTCTGATTGGGAATCATATTTAGGCAGCCTTTTTCCCTTTTGTTATTGTGGGAAGTTGTCTTTGTTAGTGGCACTGTAGCCCTCGTAAGCGTCAAGGTAGTTTCTTAGTTTTCTTGGCGACATTTATATAAATAAAAGAAAATGTACGCTCACAACGCTGCGCTTTGGTCCACTTCTTCAGACGATCGTGACAAGTATATAGGAGTGTCAAACAGTGTGGTGAGAGCCAGGCTCAGATATGGGTCTGTCTATCTGTCTGGTGAGAGCCAGGCTCAGAGAGGGGTCTATCTGTCTCTCTGGTGAGAGCCAGGCTCAGAGAGGGGTCTGTCTGTCTGTCTGGTGATAGCCAGGCTCAGAGAGGGGATCTGTCTGTCTGTCTGTCTGTCTGGTGAGAGCCAGGCTCAGAGAGGGATCTGTCTCTTTCTGTGTGTCTGGTGAGAGCCAGGCTCAGAGAGGTCTATCTGTCTGTCTGGTGTCTGGTCTGTCTGGTGAGAGCCAGGCTCAGAGAGGGATCTGTCTCTGTCTGTCTGTCTGGTGAGAGCCAGGATCAGAGAGGGGTCTGTCTGGTGTGGTGAGAGCCAGGATCAGGAGGGGTCTGTCTGGTGTGGTGAGAGCCAGGCTCAGGGGTCTGTCTGGTGTGGTGAGAGCCAGGCTCAGAGAGAGGTCTGTCTGGTGTGGTGAGAGGGGTCTGTCCAGGCCAGGATCAGAGAGGGGTCTGTCTGGTGTGGTGAGGGCCAGGCTCAGAGAGGGGTCTGTCTGGTGGTGAGGGCTCAGGCTCAGAGAGGGGTCTGTCTGGTGTGGTGAAACGACAGGCTCAGAGAGGACCCCCTAGGTCTGTCTGGTGTGGTGAGAGCCAGGCTCAGAGAGGGGTCTGTCTGGTGTGGTGAGAGCCAGGCTCAGAGAGGGGTCTGTCTGGTGTGGTGAGAGCCAGGCTCAGAGAAGGGTCCACTTCTTCTTTGCACTTTGTGAACACTCAAGAATAAGTGCTAAATGGACAATATTTTGTTATTGACAGTTAGATTGCACTCTGACAATATTGATGCTACTAACAATCATAATATTCTCCTATTTTTTCCGATTCCAGGTGCAAACAGGGATAGATAACAACACAGAACTTAACAAACTCCCAGTCTCTATAGCAACAGGTTATTTCCCACAGCCAGATCTATGGCTCTGTTTATACCCCTCAGCCCTATCGTTCGCTCAACAACATTTGGGATGAGATTTAAGGCTGTCTGCATTCTAATTTCTAATATGCCCCCACGATCCAACCTTCAAATTGTATTTTTGTTGCTGTAGCAATAAATGAATTCCTTCCTCCAGCCTGCCTCGAAGCAACCCCTCTGTTCCTTCCTATCGCAGTGCCTTGGAATGGACTGTCCAATCGCTCACCAGCCAGACCGTCTCCTCAGTCAATCCTTTGATTAATTACATCTAGACCTGAGGTTTAATTCAATGATGATGTATTGTAGTGTTGCAGAAGGTTTACATTTTATATACCTGGCTCAATACAAACATACATTACTATCTATATTCTGAGGCCTGGTGGCAGGCGGCCTAGTGGTTAGGGCGTTGGACTAGTAACCGAAAGATTGCTAGATCGAATCCCCAGAGCTGACAAGGTAAAAATCTGTCGTTCTGCCCCTGAACAAGGCAGTTAATAACCGACTGTTCCTAGGCCGTCATTGAAGAATTTGTTCTTAACTGACTTGCCTACAAAAAGAAAAAAAAATATATATATAAAATAAAAAGGACTGGCTCAATATAAACATATATGAATATCTATTCTGAGGTAAATAAGCGCTGGTCTATCAGACAAACTTTGACTATACAATCACTTTTATGTGTGTTTGTTTTACGGACCTCTCTCTTATACTATAAAGATAAACTATAGAGATAGGAGTGCTATTTCACCCAGTTTCCAATACTCTGCTAGTTGCATGGTCCCAGAAGAAGAGTTGATAGAGTAGAAAGTGTTAAAACCTAAAGTTGCTGTCAAAAAGAGTGGCTTTTTGCCTACGTATGCTATCTGACTGCAGTACCAATATTCACCACTAGGTTCGCAGGTCTGGCAATGTATGCCACCAGTATTACCATTGCTCACCACTAGGTTTGCAGGTCTGGCAAATGCCAATATGCCCTGCATTACCATTGTTCACCACTAGGTTTGCAGGTCTGCAATGCTATCATGCCCTGCATTAACATTGTTCATGACTAGGTTTGCAGGTCTGCCAGCCAATGTCTCCTGGTTGCAGTGCCTACTGATTCAGGCCAGGCTCATATATTATGTTTTTATTGTAAAGGTTAGGACAGGGGATACCAGGTAATCTAATTCCATCTTTCTGGCTGAAGGCAACAACATCTACCTAGCGCTAGGTTTGCATCCATCATGGCAAGTCAGAGATGGTAAAGATAACATTGTATTCTATGTTACAGGTCTCTATGCCCAGTCAGAGAGAGTAAGATCCAGTGCATTCTATGTTACTGTTCTATGTCCAGTCAGAGAGTAAAGATAACAGTGTATTCTATGTTACTGTCTCTATGCTCAGTCAGAAGAGCAGATAACATTGTATGTTATGCAGTATGCTACTGTCTCTATAATCAGTCAGATGGTAAAGATAACATTGTATGTTTGCAGTATGCTACTGTCTCTATAATCAGTCAGAGAGGAAAGATAACATTGTATTCTATGCAGTATGCTACTGTCTCTATAATCAGTCAGAGAGAGTAAAGATAACATTGTATTCTATGCAGTATGCTACTGTCTCTATAATCAGTCAGGGAGAGGAAAGATAACATTGTATTCTATGCAGTATGCTACTGTCTCTATAATCAGTCAGAGAGAGTAAAGATAACATTGTATTCTATGCAGTACTACTGTCTCTATAATCAGTCAGAGAGAGTAAAGATAACATTGTATGTTATGCAGTATGCTACTGTCTCTATAATCAGTCAGAGAGTAAAGATAACATTGTATTTATGCAGTATGCTACTGTCTCTATAATCAGAGAGAGTAAAGATAACATTGTATGTTATGCAGTATGCTACTGTCTCTATGCTCAGAGAGTAAAGATAACATTGTATTCTATGCAGTATGCTACTGTCTCTATGCTCAGAGAGAGTAAAGATAACATTGTATTCTATGCAGTATGCTACTGTCTCTATAATCAGTCAGAGAGAGGAAAGATAACATTGTATTCTATGCAGTATGCTACTGTCTCTATAATCAGTCAGAGAGAGTAAAGATAACAGTGTATTCTATGTTACTGTCTCTATAATCAGTCAGAGAGAGTAAAGATAACATTGTATGTTATGCAGTATGCTACTGTCTCTATAATCAGTCAGAGAGAGTAAAGATAACATTGTATGTTATGCAGTATGCTACTGTCTCTATAATCAGTCAGAGAGAGGAAAGATAACATTGTATTCTATGCAGTATGCTACTGTCTCTATAATCAGTCAGAGAGAGTAAAGATAACATTGTATTCTATGTTACTGTCTCTATAATCAGTCAGAGAGAGGAAAGATAACATTGTATTCTATGCAGTATGCTACTGTCTCTATAATCAGTCAGAGAGAGTAAAGATAACATTGTATTCTATGCAGTATGCTACTGTCTCTATAATCAGTCAGAGAGAGTAAAGATAACATTGTATTCTATGCAGTATGCTACTGTCTCTATAATCAGTCAGAGAGAGTAAAGATAACATTGTATTCTATGCAGTATGCTACTGTCTCTATAATCAGTCAGAGAGAGTAAAGATAACATTGTATGTTATGCAGTATGCTACTGTCTCTATGCTCAGAGAGAGTAAAGATAACATTGTATTTTATGCAGTATGCTACTGTCTCTATGCTCAGAGAGAGTAAAGATAACATTGTATTCTATGCAGTATGCTACTGTCTCTATGCTCAGAGAGAGTAAAGATAACATTGTATTCTATGCAGTATGCTACTGTCTCTATAATCAGTCAGAGAGAGTAAAGATAACATTGTATTCTATGCAGTATGCTACTGTCTCTAGGCTCAGAGAGAGGAAAGATAACATTGTATTCTATGCAGTATGCTACTGTCTCTATAATCAGTCAGGGAGAGGAAAGATAACATTGTATTCTATGCAGTATGCTACTGTCTCTATAATCAGTCAGAGAGAGTAAAGATAACATTGTATTCTATGCTACTGTCTCTATAATCAGTCAGAGAGAGGAAAGATAACATTGTATGTTATGCAGTATGCTACTGTCTCTATAATCAGTCAGAGAGAGTAAAGATAACATTGTATGTTATGCAGTATGCTACTGTCTCTATGCTCAGAGAGAGTAAAGATAACATTGTATTTTATGCAGTATGCTACTGTCTCTATGCTCAGAGAGAGTAAAGATAACATTGTATTCTATGCAGTATGCTACTGTCTCTATGCTCAGAGAGAGTAAAGATAACATTGTATTCTATGCAGTATGCTACTGTCTCTATAATCAGTCAGAGAGAGGAAAGATAACATTGTATTCTATGCAGTATGCTACTGTCTCTATGCTCAGAGAGAGTAAAGATAACATTGTATGTTATGCAGTATGCTACTGTCTCTATAATCAGTCAGAGAGAGTAAAGATAACATTGTATTCTATGCTACTGTCTCTATGCCCAGTCAGAGAGAGTAAAGATAACATTGTATTCTATGCTACTGTCTCTATAATCAGTCAGAGAGAGTAAAGATAACATTGTATGTTATGCAGTATGCTACTGTCTCTATGCTCAGAGAGAGGAAAGATAACATTGTATTCTATGCAGTATGCTACTGTCTCTATAATCAGTCAGAGACAGTAAAGATAACATTGTATTCTATGCAGTATGCTACTGTCTCTATAATCAGTCAGAGAGAGGAAAGATAACATTGTATTCTATGCAGTATGCTACTGTCTCTATGCTCAGAGAGAGTAAAGATAACATTGTATGTTATGCAGTATGCTACTGTCTCTATAATCAGTCAGAGAGTAAAGATAAAATTGTATGTTATGCAGTATGCTACTGTCTCTATGCTCAGAGAGTAAAGATAACATTGTATGTTATGCAGTATGCTACTGTCTCTATAATCAGTCAGAGAGAGTAAAGATAACATTGTATTCTATGCAGTATGCTACTGTCTCTATGCTCAGAGAGAGGAAAGATAACATTGTATTCTATGCAGTATGCTACTGTCTCTATGCTCAGAGAGAGTAAAGATAACATTGTATTCTATGCAGTATGCTACTGTCTCTATAATCAGAGAGAGTAAAGATAACATTGTATTCTATGCAGTATGCTACTGTCTCTATAATCAGTCAGAGAGAGTAAAGATAACATTGTATGTTATGCAGTATGCTACTGTCTCTATAATCAGTCAGAGAGAGTAAAGATAACATTGTATTCTATGCTACTGTCTCTATGCCCAGTCAGAGAGAGTAAAGATAACATTGTATTCTATGCTACTGTCTCTATAATCAGTCAGAGAGAGTAAAGATAACATTGTATGTTATGCAGTATGCTACTGTCTCTATGCTCAGAGAGAGGAAAGATAACATTGTATTCTATGCAGTATGCTACTGTCTCTATAATCAGTCAGAGAGAGGAAAGATAACATTGTATTCTATGCAGTATGCTACTGTCTCTATGCTCAGAGAGAGTAAAGATAACATTGTATGTTATGCAGTATGCTACTGTCTCTATAATCAGTCAGAGAGAGTAAAGATAAAATTGTATGTTATGCAGTATGCTACTGTCTCTATGCTCAGAGAGAGTAAAGATAACATTGTATGTTATGCAGTATGCTACTGTCTCTATAATCAGTCAGAGAGAGTAAAGATAACATTGTATTCTATGCAGTATGCTACTGTCTCTATGCTCAGAGAGAGGAAAGATAACATTGTATTCTATGCAGTATGCTACTGTCTCTATAATCAGAGAGAGTAAAGATAACATTGTATTCTATGCAGTATGCTACTGTCTCTATAATCAGTCAGAGAGAGTAAAGATAACATTGTATGTTATGCAGTATGCTACTGTCTCTATAATCAGTCAGAGAGAGGAAAGATAACATTGTATTCTATGCAGTATGCTACTGTCTCTATGCTCAGAGAGAGTAAAGATAACATTGTATGTTATGCAGTATGCTACTGTCTCTATAATCAGTCAGAGAGAGTAAAGATAAAATTGTATGTTATGCAGTATGCTACTGTCTCTATGCTCAGAGAGAGTAAAGATAACATTGTATGTTATGCAGTATGCTACTGTCTCTATAATCAGTCAGAGAGAGTAAAGATAACATTGTATTCTATGCAGTATGCTACTGTCTCTATGCTCAGAGAGAGGAAAGATAACATTGTATTCTATGCAGTATGCTACTGTCTCTATAATCAGAGAGAGTAAAGATAACATTGTATTCTATGCAGTATGCTACTGTCTCTATAATCAGTCAGAGAGAGTAAAGATAACATTGTATGTTATGCAGTATGCTACTGTCTCTATAATCAGTCAGAGAGAGTAAAGATAACATTGTATGTTATGCAGTATGCTACTGTCTCTATAATCAGTCAGAGAGAGTAAAGATAACATTGTATGTTATGCAGTATGCTACTGTCTCTATAATCAGTCAGAGAGAGGAAAGATAACATTGTATGTTATGCAGTATGCTACTGTCTCTATAATCAGTCAGAGAGAGTAAAGATAACATTGTATTCTATGCAGTATTACTGTCTCTATAATCAGAGAGTAAAGATAACATTGTATTCTATGCAGTATGCTACTGTCTCTATGCTCAGAGAGTAAAGATAACATTGTATTCTATGCAGTATGCTACTGTCTCTATAATCAGTCAGAGAGAGTAAAGATAACATTGTATTCTATGCAGTATGCTACTGTCTCTATAATCAGTCAGAGAGAGGAAAGATAACATTGTATTCTATGCAGTATGCTACTGTCTCTATGCTCAGAGAGAGTAAAGATAACATTGTATTCTATGCAGTATGCTACTGTCTCTATAATCAGAGAGAGTAAAGATAACATTGTATTCTATGCTACTGTCTCTAGGCTCAGATGTTACTGAGGCAGATGGAATGTATTTATCCTGTGTGTCCTGTGATGGTGGATATGATTTGCTTTGCCTCTATCGGCTTTTTAAATTCACATTAACCGCAATAGGAAACAGATCTGGGACCAGGCTAGAATCACATTGAGCTCTCTGTGAATATAGAGGCAGTAAAGGTAATGAGAGTCGTCCTATATATTGTGGACATGTTTTATTAATGTACACATGTTCACAGTGAGCATGCGTAACCACTGTAACGACCCCTTGCCTTGGAAGTCTCCCCCAAGCAGGTTAACCCTATTGAAGCAGTGGTTATTAAATTAGCCAATGGGCTGGCAGATTTGATACCTTCAATGAGAGACGTACTGCTTCCGATCGTTACATTGTTGTCAGAAGTGAAACGGAGGCTGTGAGTAAACATTGTTGGGGAAAATAACAATTTGACTATGTTCTCCATTATACTGAACATACACATGATTCATAAACCTCCCAACAGGTTGATCAGTGACCCCCCTCACTCTAATACTCATCACTTACTCTGAGGTGACTTCCCCTCATGCATGCTCTGTCTCTCTCTGTCTCTCTCTCTCTGTCTCTCTCTGTCTCTCTCTCTCTCTGTCTCCCTCTGTCTCGTTCTCTCTCCCTGTCTCTCCCTGTCTCTCTCTGTCTCTCTCTCTCTGTCTCTCTGTCTCCCTCTGTCTCTCTCTGTCTCTCTCTCTGTCTCCCTCTGTCTCTCTCTGTCTCTCTCTCTGTCTCTCTCTGTCTCTCTCTCTCTCTGTCTCCCTCTGTCTCTCTCTCTCTCTCTCTCTGTCTCTCTCCGTCTCTCTCTCTCTCCGTCTCTCTCTCTCTCTCTCTCTCTCTCTCCGTCTCTCTCTCCGTCTCTCTCTCTCTCTCTCTCCGTCTCTCTCTCTCTCCGTCTCTCTCTGTGTCTCTCCATCTCTCTCCGTCTCTCTCTCTCTGTCTCTCCATCTCTCTCCGTCTCTCTCTCTCTGTCTCTCCATCTCTCTCAGTCTCTCTCCGTCTCTCTCCTTCTCTCTCTCTCTCTCTCTCCGTCTCTCTCTCTCTCTCTCCGTCTCTCTCTGTGTCTCTCCATCTCTCTCTGTCTCTCTCTCTCTGTCTCTCCATCTCTCTCCGTCTCTCTCTCTGTCTCTCCATCTCTCTCCGTCTCTCTCCGTCTCTCTCCTTCTCTCTCTCTCTCCATCTCTCTCTCTCTCTGTCTCTCCATCTCTCTCCGTCTCTCTCCTTCTCTCTCTCTCTCCATCTCTCTCTCTCTGTCTCTCCATCTCTCTCCGTCTCTCTCCATCTCTCTCTCTGTCTCTCCATCTCTCTCCGTCTCTCTCTCTCTGTCTCTCTGTCTCTCTCCTTCTCTCTCTCTCCATCTCTCTCTCTCT
>NW_027011163.1:0-25785 GCF_036934945.1 Oncorhynchus masou masou | reverse complement strand
TAGCCTAGTGGTTAGAGTGTAGGGGTGACAGGTAGCCTAGTGGTTAGAGTGTAGGGGCGGCAGGTAGCCTAGTGGTTAGAGTGTAGGGACGGCAGGTAGTCTAGTGGTTAGAGTGTAGGGACGGCAGGTAGCCTAGTGGTTAGAGTGTAGGGGCGGCAGGTAGCCTAGTGGTTAGAGTGTAGGGGCGGCAGGTAGCCTAGTGGTTAGAGTGTAGGGGCGGCAGGTAGCCTAGTGGTTAGAGTGTAGGGGCGGCAGGTAGCCTAGTGGTTAGAGTGTAGGGGCGGCAGGTAGCCTAGTGGTTAGAGTGTAGGGACGGCATGTAGCCTAGTGGTTAGAGTGTAGGGGCGGCAGGTAGCCTAGTGGTTAGAGTGTAGGGGCGACAGGTAGCCTAGTGGTTAGAGTGTAGGGACGGCAGGTAGCCTAGTGGTTAGAGTGTGAGGGGCGGCATGTAGCCTAGTGGTTAGAGTGTAGGGGCGGCAGGTAGCCTAGTGGTTAGAGTGTAGGGGCGGCAGGTAGCCTAGTGGTTAGAGTGTAGGGGCGGCAGGTAGCCTAGTGGTTAGAGTGTAGGGGCGACAGGTAGCCTAGTGGTTAGAGTGTAGGGGCGGCAGGTAGCCTAGTGGTTAGAGTGTAGGGGCGGCAGGTAGTCTAGTGGTTAGAGTGTAGGGGCGACAGGTAGTCTAGTGGTTAGAGTGTAGGGACGGCAGGTAGCCTAGTGGTTAGAGTGTAGGGGCGGCAGGTAGCCTAGTGGTTAGGAGTGTAGGGCGACAGGTAGCCTAGTGGTTAGAGTGTAGGGGCTGACAGGTAGCCTAGTGGTTAGAGTGTAGGGGCGGCAGGTAGCCTAGTGGTTAGAGTGTAGGGGCGGCAGGTAGTCTAGTGGTTAGAGTGTAGGGGCGGCAGGTAGCCTAGTGGTTAGAGTGTAGGGGCGGCAGGTAGCCTAGTGGTTAGAGTGTAGGGGCGGCAGGTAGCCTAGTGGTTAGAGTGTAGGGGTGGCAGGTAGCCTAGTGGTTAGAGTGTAGGGGCGGCAGGTAGCCTAGTGGTTAGAGTGTAGAGCGGCAGGTAGCCTAGTGGTTAGAGTGTAGGGGCGGCAGGTAGCCTAGTGGTTAGAGTGTAGGGGCGGCAGGTAGCCTAGTGGTTAGAGTGTAGGGGCGGCAGGTAGTCTAGTGGTTAGAGTGTAGGGGCGGCAGGTAGCCTAGTGGTTAGAGTGTAGGGGCGGCAGGTAGCCTAGTGGTTAGAGTGTAGGGGCGGCAGGTAGCCTAGTGGTTAGAGTGTAGGGGCGGCAGGTAGCCTAGTGGATAGAGTGTAGGGGCGGCAGGTAGTCTAGTGGTTAGAGTGTAGGGGCGGCAGGTAGCCTAGTGGTTAGAGTGTAGGGCCAGTAACCGAAAGGTTGCTGGATCGAATCCCATGAGCAAGGCAGTTAACCCACTGTTCCACGGGTGCCGAAGACGTGGATGTTAATTTAAGGCAGCCCCCTACACCTTTCTGATTGAGAGGTTGGGTTAAATGCGGAATACACATTTCAGTTGAATACATTCAGTTATATAATTTGACTAGGCCCCCCCCTTTCCAGGCCAGAACTGTGTCTGTATTGTGTAGGAGGAGTATTCAGTCAGGATCCTCAGAAGGAAGAACATTCTGAGGTCATGTGACACTCCCATGTCATAGTTATTGATCCTCATAAATGACTTGGTACAGGCCTAATTAAGATGAAATAGACTTGAGTTCCCTGTTCCAAGGTTTATTTATCTAACAGTCTGTAATGTGTTCCAAGGTTTATTTATCTAACAGTCTGTAATGTGTCTCCAGGTTAGTGTGACAGTCTGTAATGTGTCCCCAGGTTAGTCTCTGACAGTCTAATGTGTCCCCAGGTTAGTCTCTCTGACAGTCTGTAATGTGTCTCCAGGTTAGTCTCTCTGACAGTCTGTAATGTGTCCCCAGGTTAGTCTGACAGTCTGTAATGTGTCCCCAGGTTAGTCTGACAGTCTGTAATGTGTCCCCAGGTTAGTCTGACAGTCTGTAATGTATCCCAGGTTAGTCTCTCTGACAGTCTGTAATGTGTCCCAGGTTAGTCTCTCTGACAGTCTGTAATGTGTCCCAGGTTAGTCTCTCTGACAGTCTGTAATGTGTCTCCAGGTTAGTCTCTCTGACAGTCTGTAATGTGTCCCCAGGTTAGTCTGACAGTCTGTAATGTGTCCCCAGGTTAGTCTGACAGTCTGTAATGTGTCCCCAGGTTAGTCTCTCTGACAGTCTAATGTGTCCCCAGGTTAGTCTCTCTGACAGTCTAATGTGTCCCCAGGTTAGTGTGACAGTCTGTAATGTGTCCCAGGTTAGTCTCTCTGACAGTCTGTAATGTGTCCCCAGGTTAGTCTGACAGTCTGTAATGTGTTCCAAGGTTTATTTATCTAACAGTCTGTAATGTGTCCCAGGTTAGTCTCTCTGACAGTCTGTAATGTGTCTCCAGGTTAGTGTGACAGTCTGTAATGTGTCCCAGGTTAGTCTGACAGTCTGTAATGTGTCCCCAGGTTAGTCTGACAGTCTGTAATGTGTCCCCAGGTTAGTCTCTCTGACAGCCTGTAATGTGTCTCCAGGTTAGTGTGACAGTCTGTAATGTGTCCCCAGGTTAGTCTCTCTGACAGTCTGTAATGTGTCCCCAGGTTAGTCTCTCTGACAGTCTGTAATGTGTCTCCAGGTTAGTGTGACAGTCTGTAATGTGTCCCCAGGTTAGTCTCTGACAGTCTGTAATGTGTCCCCAGGTTAGTCTCTCTGACAGTCTGTAATGTGTCCCCAGGTTAGTCTCTGTCAGTCTGTAATGTGTCCCCAGGTTAGTCTCTCTGACAGTCTGTAATGTGTCCCCAGGGTAGTCTCTCTGACAGTCTGTAATGTATCCCCAGGTTAGTCTCTCTGACAGTCTGTAATGTGTCCCAGGTTAGTCTCTCTGACAGTCTGTAATGTGTTCCCAGGTTAGTCTGACAGTCTGTAATGTGTCCCAGGTTAGTCTCTCTGACAGTCTGTAATGTGTCCCAGGTTAGTCTCTCTGACAGTCTGTAATGTGTCCCAGGTTAGTCTCTCTGACAGTCTGTAATGTGTCCCCAGGTTAGTCTCTCTGACAGTCTGTAATGTGTCCCCAGGTTAGTCTCTCTGACAGTCTGTAATGTGTCCCCAGGTTAGTCTCCTAGACAGTCTGTAATGTGTCCCCAGGTTAGTCTCTCTGACAGTCTGTAATGTGTCCCCAGGTTAGTCTGACAGTCTGTAATGTGTCCCCAGGTTATTCTCTGACAGTCTGTAATGTGTCCCCAGGTTAGTCTGACAGTCTGTAATGTGTCCCCAGGTTAGTCTGACAGTCTGTAATGTGTCCCCAGGTTAGTCTCTCTGACAGTCTGTAATGTGTCCCCAGGTTAGTCTCTCTGTCAGTCTGTAATGTGTCCCCAGGTTAGTCTCTCTGACAGTCTGTAATGTGTCCCAGGTTAGTCTCTCTGACAGTCTGTAATGTGTCCCCAGGTTATTCTCTGACAGTCTGTAATGTGTCCCCAGGTTAGTCTCTCTGTCAGTCTATAATGTGTCCCCAGGTTAGTCTGACAGTCTGTAATGTGTCCCCAGGTTAGTCTGACAGTCTGTAATGTGTCCCCAGGTTAGTCTGACAGTCTGTAATGTGTCCCCAGGTTAGTCTCTCTGACAGTCTGTAATGTGTCCCCAGGTTAGTCTCTCTGTCAGTCTGTAATGTGTCCCCAGGTTAGTCTCTCTGACAGTCTGTAATGTGTCCCCAGGTTAGTCTCTCTGACAGTCTGTAATGTGTCCCAGGTTAGTCTCTCTGTCAGTCTGTAATGTGTCCCCAGGTTAGTCTCTCTGACAGTCTGTAATGTGTCCCCAGGTTAGTCTCCTAGACAGTCTGTAATGTGTCCCCAGGTTAGTCTCTCTGACAGTCTAATGTGTCCCCAGGTTAGTCTCTCTGACAGTCTGTAATGTGTCCCCAGGTTAGTCTCTCTGACAGTCTGTAATGTGTCCCCAGGTTAGTGTCTGACAGTCTGTAATGTGTCCCCAGGTTAGTCTCTGACAGTCTGTAATGTGTCCCCAGGTTAGTCTCTCTGACAGTCTGTAATGTGTCCCCAGGTTAGTCTCTCTGACAGTCTGTAATGTGTCTCCAGGTTAGTCTGACAGTCTGTAATGTGTCCCCAGGTTAGTCTCTCTGACAGTCTGTAATGTGTCCCCAGGTTAGTCTCTCTGACAGTCTAATGTGTCCCCAGGTTAGTCTCTCTGACAGTCTGTAATGTGTCCCAGGTTAGTCTCTCTGTCAGTCTGTAATGTGTCCCCGGTTAGTCTCTCTGACAGTCTGTAATGTGTCCCAGGTTAGTCTCTCTGTCAGTCTGTAATGTGTCCCCAGGTTAGTCTCTGACAGTCTGTAATGTGTCCCCAGGTTAGTCTCTCTGACAGTCTAATGTGTTCCCAGGTTAGTCTGACAGTCTGTAATGTGTCCCCAGGTTAGTCTCTCTGACAGTCTGTAATGTGTCCCCAGGTTAGTCTCTCTGACAGTCTAATGTGTCCCCAGGTTAGTCTCTCTGACAGTCTGTAATGTGTCCCCAGGTTAGTCTCTCTGACAGTCTGTAATGTGTCCCCAGGTTAGTCTCTCTGACAGTCTGTAATGTGTCCCCAGGTTAGTCTCTCTGACGGTCTGTAATGTGTCTCCAGGTTAGTCTGACAGTCTGTAATGTGTCTCCAGGTTAACAGCCATGAAGCGTGAGTTGAAGGTGAAGGAGCTCCAGCTGATGGATGCTGCCAGGAGACGCTTCCTGAAACAGCAGCAGGACCAAGAGACTGACTGAACTACACAGACTGGACGAAAGCAGATACAGAGCAAGTCTGTTTTCACTTCAGTCACCTCCCTGTATTTAATATTGAAAGAGATTCATTCTTTCAACCATCCTTTTATTTTGTGTGTAATGTGATGGGGTGTCTATATGTACTGTCTATAATGTGGTGTCTATATGTCCTCTACTGTCTATAATGGGGTGTCTATATGTACTCTACTGTAGATAATGGGGTGTCTATATGTCCTCTACTGTAGATAATGGGGTGTCTATATGTCCTCTACTGTATATAATGGGGTGTCTATATGTCCTCTACTGTAGATAATGGGGTGTCTATATGTCCTCTACTGTCTATAATGGGGTGTCTATATGTCCTCTACTGTATATAATGGGGTGTCTATATGTCCTCTACTGTATATAATGGGGTGTCTATATGTCCTCTACTGTAGATAATGGGGTGTCTATATGTCCTCTACTGTCTATAATGGGGTGTCTATATGTCCCTCTACTGTATATAATGGGGTGTCTATATGTCCTCTACTGTATAATGGGGTGTCTATATAACCTCTACTGTAGATAATGGGGTGTCTATATGTCCTCTACTGTATATAATGGGGTGTCTATATGTCCTTCCACTGTATATAATGGGGTGTCTATATGTCCTCTACTGTATATAATGGGGTCCTATGTCCCCATCAGATAATGGGGTGTCTAAATGTCCCCTACTGTATATACGGGGTGTCTATATGTACTCTACTGTATATAATGGGGTGTCTATATGTCCTCTACTGTATATAATGGGGTGTCTATATGTCCCTCTACTGTCTATAATGGGGTGTCTATATGTCCTCTACTGTAGATAATGGGGTGTCTATATGTCCTCTCCTGTATATAATGGTGTCTATATGTACTCTGTATATAATGGGGTGTCTATATGTCCTCTACTGTATATAATGGGGTGTCTATATGCACTCTTCTGTCTATAATGGGGTGTCTATGTCCCTCTACTGTCTCTAATGGGGTGTCTATATAACCTCTACTGTATATAATGGGTGTCTATGTCCTCTACTGTATATAATGGGGTGTCTGTCCTCTACTGTATATAATGGGGTGTCTATGTCCTCTACTCTAGATAATGGGGTGTCTATGTCCTCTACTGTAGGCAATGGGGTGTCTATATGTCCTCTACTGTCTATAATGGGGTGTCTATATGTCCTCTACTGTATATACTGGGGTGTCTATATGTCCTCTACTGTAGATAATGGGGTGTCTGTATACTCTACTGTCTATAATGGGTTGTCTATGTCCCTCTACTGTAGATAATGGGGTGTCTATGTCCTCTACTGTAGATAATGGGGTTATTATGTACTCTACTGTATATAATGGGGTGTCTATATATGTCCTCTTCACTGTATAATGGGGTGTCTATATATGTCCTCTACTGTATATAATGGGGTGTCTATATGTCCTCTACTGTATATAATGGGGTGTCTATATGTCCTCTACTGTATATAATGGGGTGTCTATATGTCCTCTACTGTATAATGGGGTGTCTATATGTCCTCTACTGTATATAATGGGGTGTCTATGTACTCTGTCTATAATAAGGTGTCTATATGTCCTCTACTGTATATAATGGGGTGTCTATATGTCCTCTACTGTCTATAATGGGGTGTCTATATGTCCTCTACTGTCTATAATGGGTGTCTATATGTCCTCTACTGTATATAATGGGGTGTCTATATGTCCTCTTACTGTATATAATGGGGTGTCTATATGTCCTCTACTGTATATAATGGGGTGTCTATATGTCCTCTACTGTATATAATTGGGTGTCTATATGTCCTCTACTGTATATAATGGGGTGTCTATATGTCCCTCTACTGTAGATAATGGGGTGTCTATATGTCCTCTACTGTATATAATGGGGTGTCTATATGTCCTCTACTGTATATAATGGGGTGTCTATATGTCCTCTACTGTATATAATGGGGTGTCTATATGTCCTCTACTGTAGATAATGGGGTGTCTATATGTCCTCTACTGTATATAATGGGGTGTCTATATGTCCTCTACTGTAGATAATGGGGTGTCTATATGTCCTCTACTGTAGATAATGGGGTGTCAAATGTCCTCTACTGTATATAATGGGGTGTCTATATGTCCTCTACTGTATATAATGGGGTGTCTATATGTACTGTATATAATGGGGTGTCTATATGTCCTCTACTGTATATAATGAGGTGTCTATATGTCCTCTACTGTATATAATGGGGTGTCTATATGTCCTCTACTGTATATAATGGGGTGTCTATATGTCCTCTACTGTAGATAATGGGGTGTCTATATGTCCTCTACTGTATATAATGGGGTGTCTATATGTCCTCTACTGTATATAATGGGGTGTCTATATGTCCTCTACTGTAGATAATGGGGTGTCTATATGTCCTCTACTGTAGATAATGGGGTGTCTATATGTCCTCTACTGTAGATAATGGGGTGTCTATATGTCCTCTACTGTCTATAATGGGGTGTCTATATGTCCTCTACTGTCTATAATGGGGTGTCTATATGTCCTCTACTGTATATAATGGGGTGTCTATATGTCCTCTACTGTATATAATGGGGTGTCTATATGTCCTCTACTGTAGATAATGGGGTGTCTATATGACCTCTACTGTATATAATGGGGTGTCTATATGTACTCTGTAGATAATGGGGTGTCTATATGTACTCTGTATATAATGGGGTGTCTATATGTCCTCTACTGTATATAATGGGGTGTCTATATGTACTCTACTGTCTATAATGGGGTGTCTATGTCCTCTACTGTCTCTAATGGGGTGTCTATATGTCCTCTACTGTATATAATGGGGTGTCTATGTCCTCTACTGTATATAATGGGGTGTCTGTCCTCTACTGTATATAATGGGGTGTCTATGTCCTCTACTCTAGATAATGGGGTGTCTATGTCCTCTACTGTATATAATGGGGTGTCTATATGTCTCTACTGTCTATAATGGGGTGTCTATATGTCCTCTACTGTATATACTGGGGTGTCTATATGTCCTCTACTGTAGATAATGGGGTGTCTGTATACTCTACTGTCTATAATGGGTTGTCTATGTCCTCTACTGTAGATAATGGGGTGTCTATGTCCTCTACTGTAGATAATGGGGTGTCTATGTACTCTACTGTATATAATGGGGTGTCTATATGTCCTCTACTGTATATAATGGGGTGTCTATATGTCCTCTACTGTATATAATGGGGTGTCTATATGTCCTCTACTGTATATAATGGGGTGTCTATATGTCCTCTACTGTATATAATGGGGTGTCTATATGTCCTCTACTGTATATAATGGGGTGTCTATATGTCCTCTACTGTATATAATGGGGTGTCTATATGTCCTCTACTGTATATAATGGGGTGTCTATATGTCCTCTACTGTATATAATGGGGTGTCTATGTACTCTGTCTATAATGGGGTGTCTATATGTCCTCTACTGTATATAATGGGGTGTCTATATGTCCTCTACTGTCTATAATGGGGTGTCTATATGTCCTATACTGTCTATAATGGGGTGTATATATGTACCCTACTGTCTATAATGGGGTGTCTATATGTCCTCTACTGTAGATAATGGGGTGTCTATATGTCCTCTACTGTATATAATTGGGTGTCTATATGTCCCCTACTGTATATAATGGGGTGTCTATATGTCCTCTACTGTAGATAATAGGGTGTCTATGTCCTCTACTGTATATAATGGGGTGTCTATATGTCCTCTACTGTAGATAATGGGGTGTCTATATGTCCTCTACTGTAGATAATGGGGTGTCTATATGTCCTCTACTGTATATATTAAATTGTCTATATGTCCTCTACTGTATATAATGGGGTGTCTATGTCACTCTACTGTATATAATGGGGTGTCTATATGTCCTCTACTGTAGATAATGGGGTGTCTATATGTCCTCTACTGTATATAATGGGGTGTCTATATGTCCTCTACTGTAGATAATGGGGTGTCTATATGTGTCCTCTACTGTAGATAATGGGGTGTCTATATGTCCTCTACTGTATATAATGGGGTGTCTATATGTCCTCTACTGTATATAATGGGGTGTCTATGTCCTCTACTGTATATAATGGGGTGTCTATATGTCCTCTACTGTAGATAATGGGGGTGTCTATATGTCCTCTACTGTATATAATGGGGTGTCTATATGTCCTCTACTGTAGATAATGGGGTGTCTATATGTCCTCTACTGTAGATAATGGGGTGTCTATATGTCCTCTACTGTATATAATGGGGTGTCTATATGTCCTCTACTGTATATAATGGGTGTCTATATGTCCTCTCCTGTATATAATGGGGTGTCTATATGTCTCTCCTGTATGGTGTGTTTGTTGGGGTCAGATAGACACCAGAGACCAGAGAGACGGCAGCAGCAGTACAGGATATACAAGTCAGACAGATGGAGCTGGAAGCACAGAGACGGCTGTTTGAACAGGTCAGTGACTGTCCTCATCACAGCAACAATGTGCAGAGACCTGCCCCTGAGACACACACCATCTCGTCATTCACATTCTATTCCCGTGCAGCATAAAGTTAAGACCCCACACGTCATTTAACATTGGCCATTTAACGCTGTCCAGCTACAATATGGCTTGGTCTTCATTCACCAGACTGTGATGTCACCGTGTAACCCTTGTGATGTGACTGGCCAAGGAGCAGGTGCGTGTGACTCAGGAGGTCAGAGCAGAGGTGGATACCAGGAGACACAGGTCAGAGGTCGAGGAGACCACCTTCCAACACCTCCTTAACAACGACACTGACGTCAGCCTGGGAACCAAGAAGGTGAGCATTCATCTACTGTATACTTCCAGAGACTGAAATATAGGGGTTATTAAACAATGACTGGAGAGAGACTGACCACCTCCCTGTCTCAGGTTCTAGACTGAAATATAGGGGTTATTAAACAATGACTGGAGAGAGACTGACCTCCTCCCGTCTCAGGTTCTAGACTGAAATATAGGGGTTATTAAACAATGACTGGAGAGAGAGAGAGACTGACCTCCTCCCTGTCTCAGGTTCTAGACTGAAATATAGGGGTTATTAAACAATGACTGGAGAGAGAGACCTCCTCCCTGTCTCAGGTTCTAGACTGAAATATAGGGGGTTATTAAACAATGACTGGAGGAGACTGACCTCCTCCCTGTCTCAGGTTCTAGACTGAAATATAGGGGGTTATTAAACAATGACTGGAAAGAGACTGACCTCCTCCCTGTCTCAGGTTCTAGACTGAAATATAGGGGTTATTAAACAATGACTGGAGAGAGACTGACCTCCTCCATGTCTCAGGTTCTAGACTGAAATATAGGGGGTTATTAAACAATGACTGGAGAGAGAGACTGACCTCCTCCTGTCTCAGGTTCTAGACTGAAATATAGGGGTTATTAAACAATGACTGGAGAGGGAGAGACTGACCTCCCTCCCTGTCTCAGGTTCTAGACTGAAATATAGGGGTTATTAAACAATGACTGGAGAGAGAGACTGACCTCCCTCCGTCTCAGGTTCTAGACTGAAATATAGGGGGTTATTGAACAATGACTGGAGAGACTGACCTCCTCCCTGTCTCAGGTTCTAGGACTGAAATATAGGGGTTATTAAACAATGACTGGAGAGAGAGACTGACCTCCTTCCCGTCTCAGGTTCCTAGACTGAAATATAGGGGTTATTAAACAATGACTGGAGAGAGAGACTGACCTCCTTCCTGTCTCAGGTTCTAGACTGAAATATAGGGGTTATTAAACAATGACTGGAGAGAGAGACTGACCTGCTCCTCGTCTCAGGTTCAGACTGAAATATATAGGGGGTTATTAAACAATGACTGGAGAGAGACTGACCTCCTCCTGTCTCAGGTTCTAGACTGAAATATAGGGGGGTTATTAAACAATGACTGGAGAGAGACTGACCTGCTCCCCGTCTCAGGTTCTAGACTGAAATATAGGGGGTTATTAAACAATGACTGGAGAGAGAGAGACTGACCTGCTCCTCGTCTCAGGTTCTAGACTGAAATATAGGGGGTTATTAAACAATGACTGGAGAGAGAGAGAGACTGACCTCCTCCCTGTCTCAGGTTCTAGACTGAAATATAGGGGGTTATTAAACAATGACTGGAGAGAGAGACTGACCTCCTCCCGTCTCAGGTTCCTAGACTGAAATATAGGGGTTATTAAACAATGACTGGAGAGAGACTGAGGTTCTAGACTGAAATATAGTGGGTTATTAAACAATGACTGGAGAGAGAGACTGACCTCCCCGTCTCAGGTTCTAGACTGAAATATAGGGGGTTATTAAACAATGACTGGAGAGAGACTGACCTCCTCCCCGTCTCAGAGACTGAAATATAGAGGGTTATTAAACAATGACTGGAGAGAGAGACTGACCTCCTCGTCTCAGGTTCTAGACTGAAATATAGGGGGTTATTAAACAATGACTGGAGAGAGAGACTGACCTCCTCCGTCTCAGGTTCTAGACTGAAATATAGGGGGTTATTAAACAATGACTGGAGAGAGAGACTGACCTCCTCCGTCTCAGGTTCTAGACTGAAATATAGGGGTTATTAAACAATGACTGGAGAGAGAGAGAGAGACTGACCTCCTCCCTGTCTCAGGTTCTAGACTGAAATATAGGGGGTTATTAAACAATGACTGGAGAGAGAGAGACTGACCTCCTTCCCGTCTCAGGTTCTAGACTGAAATATAGGGGGTTATTGAACAATGACTGGAGAGAGAGACTGACCTCCTCCCGTCTCAGGTTCTAGACTGAAATATAGGGGTTATTAAACAATGACTGGAGAGAGAGACTCCTCCTCCCGTCTCAGGTTCTAGACTGAAATATAGGGGTTATTGAACAATGACTGGAATGACTCCTTCCCGTCTCAGAGAGAGAGACTGGAGACTGATCCTCCCTGTCTCAGGTTCTAGACTGAAATATAGGGGTTATTAAACAATGACTGGAGAGAGAGACTGACCTCCTTCCCGTCTCAGGTTCTAGACTGAAATATAGGGGTTATTAAACAATGACTGGAGAGAGAGACTGACCTCCTCCCGTCTCAGGTTCTAGACTGAAATATAGGGGGTTATTAAACAATGACTGGAGAGAGAGACTGACCTCCTCCCGTCTCAGGTTCTAGACTGAAATATAGGGGTTATTAAACAATGACTGGAGAGAGAGAGACTGACCTCCTCCCCGTCTCAGGTTCTAGACTGAAATATAGGGGTTATTGAACAATGACTGGAGAGAGAGAGACTGACCTCCTCCCCGTCTCAGGTTCTAGACTGAAATATGGGGGTTATGAGACAATGACTGGAGAGAGAGACTGACCTCCTCCCCGTCTCAGGTTCTAGACTGAAAGGGAGTTATTAAACAATGACTGGAGAGAGAGACTGACCTCCTCCCGTCTCAGGTTCTAGACTGAAATATAGGGGTTATTGAACAATGACTGGAGAGAGAGACTGACCTCCTCCCCGTCTCAGGTTCTAGACTGAAATATAGGGAGTTATTAAACAATGGAGAGAGAGAGAGACTGACCACCTCCCCGTCTCAGGTTCTAGACTGAAATATAGGGGGTTATTGAACAATGACTGGAGAGAGAGACTGACCTCCTCCCGTCTCAGGTTCTAGACTGAAATATAGGGGGTTATTAAACAATGACTGGAGAGAGAGACTGACCTCCTCCCGTCTCAGGTTCTAGACTGAAATATAGGGGGTTATTGAACAATGACTGGAGAGAGAGACTGACCTCCTCCTCTCAGGTTCTAGACTGAAATATAGGGGTTATTGAACAATGACTGGAGAGAGAGAGACCTCCTCCGTCTCAGGTTCTAGACTGAAATATAGGGGATTGAACAATGACTGGAGAGAGAGACTGACCTCCACCCCGTCTCAGGTTCTAGACTGAAATATAGGGGGATTAAACAATGAGAGAGACTGACCTCCTCCCGTCTGGAGAGAGAGATAGGGGGACTATAAACAATGACTGGAGAGAGAGAGACCTCCTCCCGTCTCAGGTTCTAGAGAAATAGAGGGGGTTATTAAACAATGACTGGAGAGAGAGACTGACCTCCTCCCGTCTCAGGTTCTAGACTGAAATATAGGGGATATTGAACAATGACTGGAGAGAGACTGACCTCCACCTCTCAGGTTCTAGACTGAAATATAGAGAGAGAGTAAACAATGACTGGAGAGAGAGACTGACCTCCTCCGTCTCAGGTTCTAGACTGAAATAGAGGGGGGTTATTGAACAATGACTGGAGAGAGACTGACCTCCACCCCCGTCTCTCCAGGTTCTAGACTGAAATATAGGGGCCGTTATTGAACAATGACTGGAGAGAGAGACTGACCTCCTTCTCTGGTTCTAGACTGAAATATAGGGGAGATTAAACAATGACTGGAGAGAGAGACTGACTTCCTCCCGTCTCAGGTTCTAGACTGAAATATAGGGGTTACTAAACAATGACTGGAGAGAGAGACTGACCTCCTTCCCATCTCAGGAGAGAGAGATAGGGGTTATTAAACAATGACTGGAGAGAGAGACTGACCTCCTCCCGTCTCAGGTTCTAGACTGAAATATAGGGGATTAAACAATGACTGGAGAGAGGACTGACCTCCTTCCCGTCTCAGGTTCTAGACTGAAATATAGGGGTTATTAAACAATGACTGGAGAGAGAGACTGACCTCCTTCCGTCTCAGGTTCTAGACTGAAATATAGGGGTTATTAAACAATGACTGGAGAGAGAGACTGACCTCCTCCGTCTCCAGGTTCTAGACTGAAATATATAGGGGTTATTAAACAATGACTGGAGAGAGAGAGACTGACCTCCTCCCCGTCTCAGGTTCTAGACTGAAATATAGGGGGTTATTGAACAATGACTGGAGAGAGAGAGAGACTGACCTCCTCCCCGTCTCAGGTTCTAGACTGAAATATAGGGGTTATTGAACAATGACTGGAGAGAGAGACTGACCTCCTCCCCGTCTCAGGTTCTAGACTGAAATATAGGGGGTTATTAAACAATGACTGGAGAGAGAGAGACTGACCACCTCCCGTCTCAGGTTCTAGACTGAAATATAGGGGGTTATTGAACAATGACTGGAGAGAGAGACTGACCTCCTCCCCGTCTCAGAGGTTCTAGACTGAAATATAGGGAGGAGTTATTAAACAATGACGAGAGAGAGAGACTGACCTCCTCCCCGTCTCAGGTTCTAGACTGAAATATAGGATTGAACAATGACTGGAGAGAGAGAGACTGACCTCCTCCCGTCTCAGGTTCTAGACTGAAATATAGGGGTTATTAAACAATGACTGGAGAGAGAGACTGACCTCCTCCGTCTCAGGTTCTAGACTGAAATATAGGAGTTATTGAACAATGACTGGAGAGACTGACCTCCTCCCCGTCTCAGGTTCCTAGACTGAAATATAGGGGTTATTGAACAATGACTGGAGAGAGAGACTGACCTCCTCCGTCTCAGGTTCTAGACTGAAATATAGGGGGTTATTGAACAATGACTGGAGAGAGAGACTGACCTCCTCCCGTCTCAGGTTCTAGACTGAAATATAGGGGTTATTAAACAATGACTGGAGAGAGACTGACCTCCTCCCGTCTCCAGGTTCTAGACTGAAATATAGGGGGTTATTAAACAATGACTGGAGAGAGACTGACCTCCTCCCCGTCTCAGGTTCTAGACTGAAATATAGGGGGTTATTAAACAATGACTGGAGAGAGAGACTGACCTCCTCCGTCTCAGGTTCTAGACTGAAATATAGGGGATATTGAACAATGACTGGAGAGAGACTGACCTCCACCCCGTCTCAGGTTCTAGACTGAAATATAGGGGAGTTAGTAAACAATGACTGGAGAGAGAGACTGACCTCTCCCGTCTCAGGTTCTAGACTGAAATAGAGGGGTTATTAAACAATGACTGGAGAGAGAGAGACTGACCTCCTCCCGTCTCAGGTTCTAGACTGAAATATAGGGGGATATTGAACAATGACTGGAGAGAGACTGACCTCCACCCCGTCTCAGGTTCTAGACTGAAATATAGGGGGTTAGTAAACAATGACTGGAGAGAGAGACTGACCTCCTCCGTCTCCAGGTTCTAGACTGAAATATAGGGGGTTATTGAACAATGACTGGAGAGAGACTGACCTCCACCCCGTCTCAGGTTCTAGACTGAAATATAGGGGTTATTGAACAATGACTGGAGAGAGAGACTGACCTCCTTCCCGTCTCAGGTTCTAGACTGAAATATAGGGGGTTATTAAACAATGACTGGAGAGAGAGACTGACCTCCTCCCCGTCTCCAGGTTCTAGACTGAAATATAGGGGTTATTAAACAATGACTGGAGAGAGAGACTGACCTCCTTCCCATCTCAGGTTCTAGACTGAAATATGGGGGTTATTAAACAATGACTGGAGAGAGAGACTGACCTCCTTCCCGTCTCAGGTTCTAGACTGAAATATAGGGGTTATTAAACAATGACTGGAGAGAGACTGACCTCCTTCCCGTCTCAGGTTCTAGACTGAAATATAGGGGGTTATTAAACAATGACTGGAGAGAGAGACTGACCTCCTTCCCGTCTCAGGTTCTAGACTGAAATATAGGGGTTATTAAACAATGACTGGAGAGAGAGACTGACCTCCACCCCGTCTCAGGTTCTAGACTGAAATATAGGGGGTTATTAAACAATGACTGGAGAGAGACTGACCTCCTCCCTGTCTCAGGTTCTAGACTGAAATATAGGGGTTATTAAACAATGACTGGAGAGAGACTGACCTCCTCCGTCTCAGGTTCTAGACTGAAATATAGGGGGTTATTAAACAATGACTGGAGAGAGAGACTGACCTCCACCCCGTCTCAGGTTCTAGAGGAGTGTTTAGCTGAAGCAGGCCAGCTGGGAGTGGACACCGAGTGGCAGGCTGAGGTGATGAGGCGTCTAGACCAGGAGGATGCAGCCCGGGACAGACACTACCACCATCTGGCTGGACTACACAGAGAGACCCTCACCAAGGAGCAGCAGCTAGTTAATATCATGGAGGACGTAGAGGGCCAGAGGGTAGGAGAGATGATGTAGAGGATATATACAGTAGATCATGAGGACGTGGGGACAGATTATGTAGAGGGTATATACAGTAGGTCATGAGGACGTAGAAGGACAGATGATGTAGAGGGTATATACAGTAGGTCATGAGGACGTAGAAGGACAGAGGGTAGGGAGGAGAGATGATGTAGAGGGTATATACAGTAGGTCATGAGGACGTAGAAGGACAGATGATGTAGAGGGTATATACAGTAGATCATGAGGACGTGGAGGGACAGAGGGAGTAGGAGGAGAGATGATGTAGAGGGTATATACAGTAGGTCATGAGGACGTAGAAGGACAGATGATGTAGAGGGTATATACAGTAGGTCATGAGGGCGTGGGGACAGGGGTAGGAGGAGAGTTGATGTTGAGGAGGGTATATACAGTAGGTCATGAGGACGTAGAGGGACAGAGGGTAGGAGGAAGAGTTGATGTTGAGGATATATACAGTAGATCATGAGGACGTAGAGGGACAGATAATGTAGAGGTATATACAGTAGATCATGAGGACGTAGCGGGACAGATAATGTAGAGGTATATACAGTAGATCATGAGGACGTAGAGGGACAGATAATGTAGAGGGTATATACAGTAGATCATGAGGACGTAGCGGGACAGATAATGTAAGGGTATATACAGTAGATCATGAGGGACGTAGAGGGACAGATAATGTAGAGGGTATATACAGTAGGTCATGAGGACGTAGAGGGACAGAGGGTAGGAGAGATGATGTAGAGGTATATACAGTAGGTCATGAGGACGTAGAGGGACAGAGGGTAGGAGAGATGATGTAGAGGATATATACAGTAGATCATGAGGACGTAGAGGGACAGATAATGTAGAGGGTATATACAGTAGGTCATGAGGACGTAGAGGGACAGATAATGTAGAGGGTATATACAGTAGGTCATGAGGAACAGAGGGTAGGAGGAGAGATGATGTAGAGGATATATACAGTAGGTCATGAGGACAGATAATGTAGAGGGTATATACAGTAGGTCATGAGGACGTAGAGGGACAGAGGGGAGGAGGAGAGATGATGTTGAGGATATACAGTAGATCATGAGGACGTAGAGGACAGATAATGTAGAGGGTATATACAGTAGGTCATGTCATAATGTAGAGATATACAGTATGAGGACGTGGGGACAGATAATGTGGGGTATATACAGTAGGTCATGAGGGCGTGGGGACAGAGGGTAGGAGGACGAATGTGGGGTATATACAGTAGGTCATGAGGACAGATATTAGGTATATACAGTAGGTCACGGAGGGTCCTGTGAGTTACTGTACCTGTTGATCAACTGGAGAATTGATTTATGGTGGGAGGAGAATTGGTGTTCAGCGGGAGGAGGGGGTGGTGTTCAGCGGGAGGAGGGGGTGGTGTTCAGCGGGTGGAGGGGGTGGTGTTCAGCAGGAGGAGGGGGTGTGTTCAGCAGGTGTGCAGTGTGTTCAGCCATTGTGCGTTTCAGTGGGAGGAGGTGGTGTCTCAGAAGGCCCAGCTAGAGGAGCAGAGGCAGGCTGCAGCCGCAGCCGAGGCCAACAGGAGAGTCTTCCTCAGCCAGGAGGAAGAGGAGAACGAGCAGCACAGAGACAACCTCCGCAGGAGCCAGGACCACTCACTCAGTGAGCCCAGCCTCATAGAAATATATGTTGTGGAGGGAATAGGCAGTCAGGTCCTCTATACATTCTATATCTATCTGCAGTGTGCTGAGAATTCTACCCCACCACCCACACTACTACACTACAGTCCTGTCACCTAAGGTTTCAGTGTTCCTCTAAGCTAATAGTTGATGTTGAAGTTTACAGTGTTCCTCTAAGCTAATAGTTGATGTTGAAGGTTACAGTGTTCCTCTAAGCTAACAGTTATGTTGAAGGTTACAGTGTTCCACTAAGCTAATAGTTGATATTGAAGGTTACAGTGTTCCTCTAAGCTAACAGTTGACGTTGAAGGTTACAGTGTTCCTCTAAGCTAACAGTTGATGTTGAAGGTTACAGTGTTCCACTAAGGCAGGCTGTGTATGGGGTGTTGGTGACTAATACAGTATGTTTTAGCAGGTCAACAGTGGGAGATGAGAGCCAGGTCTCCGTGCTCCACTAGTGGCATGCTTCACAATCCTGTTGCTTCTCCTGGTCCTCATCAGTCTCAACAACATCACAGTCCCAACAACATCTGTCTAAACAACCAGTCCACCTCAGACGACTCCACTTGCTGTGAGTGTTTCTGTCTGTACCACATTTATTTCACCAGGTAGACCAGTTGAGAACAGGTTCTTATTTACAACTGCGACCTGGACAAGATGAAGCAAAGCTGTGCGACAAAAAACAAAGTTACACCTGGAATAAACACATGTACAGTCAATACCAATAGAAACACATGTACAGTCAATACCAATAGAAACACATGTACAGTCAATACCAATAGAAACACATGTACAGTCAATACCAATAGAAACACATGTACATTCACTGTTTCTACAGGTCTGTACTCCAGAAGAAAATATCAACAGAATTCTCATCTACCAAGACATTATTCAGTGTTTCCAATGATCTTGCTGAGTGTACATCCATACAGTAAGGCCCTGAAGAGTCCTGTGGTGTCTTGTGTTCTCAGTCTCTCTGGACCGGGGTCGAGGGAGCTGGACTGCAGAGAGAGGGAGTTGATGCAGAACATCAGAGAGCTGCGGCAGAAACTGGCGGCCCGCGCCACAAACTCCAACTCTACCACCTCCCAGTAACCACGACGACACAAACACACCAGCTGTGCCTTTTTGTTTTGCATATCTAGACCTGAAAAGGTTTGTGGTTTTCTGCTCGTTTGTCCGTTTGAAAGAAGATGCTGATATTATTTGACTTAACAAACAGCTGTCCTCTAACCACAACCCTGGTGTTGACTAGTTAAAGAGGGATTAAATGAAAGCATTCCTTGGTCTTAATGAGATTTGTAGCACAACCCTCTCCTGTGTATATTTTGTTATTTAAGTTGTTTTTAAGTATTGTTGTATCAACTTTGAGTCATTTCATCTCTGCCTTGTTGACTAGTTTCAGTGTTTGACAGACTCACCAGTCGTGCTTTGGTCTGATGGTGACTTATGACTTGCTAACCTCAGCATAGGTATCCAGGTAATTCACCTTTTAATAAAGCCTTAGCCAATACAATTGTTTTGTCAGATTCTTGGTAAACAACAGGTGTAGACTAACAGTGAAATGCTTGGTAAACAACAGGTGTAGACTAACAGTGAAATGCTTGGTAAACATCAGGTGTAGACTAACAGTGAAATGCTTGGTAAACAACAGGTGTAGACTAACAGTGAAATGCTTGGTAAACATCAGGTGTAGACTAACAGTGAAATGCTTGGTAAACATCAGGTGTAGACTAACAGTGAAATGCTTGGTAAACAACAGGTGTAGACTAACAACAGAGTGTGGACTAACAGTGAAATGCTTGGTAAACATCAGGTGTAGACTAACAGTGAAATGCTTGGTAAACAACAGGTGTAGACTAACAGTGAAATGCTTGGTAAACAACAGGTGTAGGCTAACAGTGAAATGCTTGGTAAACATCAGGTGTAGACTAACAGTGAAATGCTTGGTAAACAACAGGTGTAGACTAACAGTGAAATGCTTGGTAAACAACAGGTGTAGACTAAGTGAAATGCTTAGTAAACATCAGGTGTAGACTAACAGTGAAATGCTTGGTAAACATCAGGTGTAGACTAACAGTGAAATGCTTGGTAAACAACAGGTAGACTAACAGTGAAAATGCTTGGTAAACTTAACAGGTGTAGACTAACAGTGAAATGCTTGGTAAACAACAGGTGTAGACTAACAGTGAAATGCTTGGTAAACAACAGGTGTAGACTAACAGTGAAATGCTTGGTAAACAACAGGTGTAGGCTAACAGTGAAATGCTTGGTAAACATCAGGTGTAGACTAACAGTGAAATGCTTGGTAAACAACAGGTGTAGACTAACAGTGAAATGCTTGGTAAACAACAGGTGTAGACTAACAGTGAAATGCTTGGTAAACAACAGGTGTAGACTAACAGTGAAATGCTTGGTAAACAACAGGTGTAGACTAACAGTGAAATGCTTGGTAAACAACAGGTGTAGACTAACAGTGAAATGCTTGGTAAACAACAGGTGTAGACTAACAACAGGTGTAGACTAACAGTGAAATGCTTGGTAAACAACAGGTGTAGACTAACAAAATGTGTAGACTAACAACAGGTGTAGACTAACAGTGAAATGCTTATTAAACAACAGGTGTAGACTAACAGTGAAATGCTTGGTAAACAACAGGTGTAGACTAAGTGAAATGCTTGGTAAACATCAGGTGTGGACTAACAGTGAAATGCTTGGTAAACATCAGGTGTGGACTAACAGTGAAATGCTTGGTAAACAACAGGTGTGGACTAACAGTGAAATGCTTGGTAAACATCAGGTGGGGACTAACAGTGAAATGCTTGGTAAACAACAGGTGTGGACTAACAGTGAAATGCTTGTAAACAACAGGTGTGGACTAACAGTGAAATGCTTTGTAAACAACAGGTGTGGACTAACAGTGAAATGCTTGGTAAAGATCAGGTGTGGACTAACAGTGAAATGCTTGGTAAACAACAGGTGTGGACTAACAGTGAAATGCTTGGTAAACAACAGGTGTGGACTAACAGTGAAATGCTTGGTAAACAACAGGTGCTGACGAACAGTGAAATGCTTGGTAAACAACAGGTGCTGACGAACAGTGAAATGCTTGGTAAACATCAGGTGTAGACTAACAGTGAAATGCTTGGTAAACATCAAGGTGTAACTAACAGTGAAATGCTTGGTAAACAACAGGTATAGACTAACAGTGAAATGCTTGGTAAACAACAGGTGTAGACTAACAGTGAAATGCTTGGCAAACAACAGGTGTAGACTAACAGTGAAATGCTTGGTAAACATCAGGTGTGGACTAACAGTGAAATGCTTGGTAAACATCAGGTGTAGACTAACAACAGGTGTAGACTAACAGTGAAATGCTTGGTAAACATCAGGTGTAGACTAACAACAGGTGTGGACTAACAGTGAAATGCTTGGTAAACATCAGGTGTGGACTAACAGTGAAATGCTTGGTAAACATCAGGTGTGGACTAACAGTGAAATGCTTGGTAAACAACAGGTGTAGACTAACAGTGAAATGCTTGGTAAACATCAGGTGTGGACTAACAGTGAAATGCTTGATAAACAACAGGTGTAGACTAACAGTGAAATGCTTGGTAAACATCAGGTGTGGACTAACAGTGAAATGCTTGGTAAACAACAGGTGTAGACTAACAGTGAAATGCTTGGTAAACAACAGGTGTAGACTAACAGTAAAATGCTTGGTAAACATCAGGTGTGGACTAACAGTGAAATGCTTGGTAAACATCAGGTGTGGACTAACAGTGAAATGCTTGGTAAACATCAGGTGTGGACTAACAGTGAAATGCTAGTAAACATCAGGTGTGGACTAACAGTGAAATGCTTGGTAAACATCAGGTGTGGACTAACAGTGAAATGCTTGGTAAACATCAGGTGTGGACTAACAGTGAAATGCTTGGTAAACATCAGGTGTGGACTAACAGTGAAATGCTTGGTAAACAACAGGTGTAGACTAACAGTGAAATGCTTGGTAAACAACAGGTGTGGACTAACAGTGAAATGCTTGGTAAACATCAGGTGTGGACTAACAGTGAAATGCTTGGTAAACATCAGGTGTGGACTAACAGTGAAATGCTTGGTAAACATCAGGTGTAGACTAACAGGTCCTTCACAACAATGTAGATAGAAAGAAAACAGGTAATAAATGAGTTATAATATACACACACAGGGCGAGTAACGACAACTTGGGATACACACACAGGGCGAGTAACGACAACTTGGGATACACACACAGGGCGAGTAACGACAACTTGGGATACACACACAGGAGCGAGTAACGACAACTTGGGATACACACAGAGGCGAGTAACGACAGCTTGGGATACACACACACAGAGCGAGTAAAGACAACTTGGGATACACACGGGCGAGTAACCACAACTTGGGATACACACACGGGGCGGGTAACAATCACTTGGCTTCAGTGTAGGTGAAGGGGAGGAGACAAGTTAAAGAAGGATTTTAAGCCTTGAGACATGGATTGTGTAACATTCAGAGGGTGAAATGGCAAGACAAAGATTGAAGTGCCTTTGAACGGGGTCTGGCAGTAGGTGTCAAGCGCCTCCAGTTTGAGTATGTCAAGAACTGCAACGCTGCTGGGGTTTTTCACGCTCAACGGTTTCAACACCCAGCCAACTTGACACAACTGTGGGAAGCATTGGAGTCAACATGGGCCAGCATCCCCTGTGGAGGCAGCTTTCGACACAGTGAGAGAGAGTGATAGACTCACATTGCAGTGACAAGTCTGAAGAATGCAGTCAGGTGTTATCAGCCTCCACTGAGCTGATCAGACAGTCATGTTCACCTCTGTCACTCAACTAAACTTCTCTCCCCCACTAAGGGAGGGAGTGTTTTAAACAACAGGTCTCTGTCACGCTCTCACTCCCCCATAACAGCTCACCTGTCCCCCCAGCACACTGCAACCCACAGGTGGAATGTCCTCATAGAAATAACAATACTGACCGGGCATCCCCATTCAAGTCAATGTAATTCTACTTCTATGGGTGTAGCCAACTGTACAATTGATTGAGGGGGCAGGGCTCAGAAACCTCACAGCTGCTACTCCATCCCTGTCTGTCTCCACTAGGGTTTTTCACTCAGTAGCAGCAGTAGGTAACTCCAGGTAATACGTGTTGATCAGAGAGCCGTGTACAGCTTCACTATGAACCTGCAGAGCAACGGCCTGTCTGTTCAGTGGTACCCTGAAGTCCAAGCCGGTTGGAAAGGTGAGGCGGCGTGTACAGGAGTTGAAAAACCCATCTGTGTCCCTGGTGTCGGGCGACGTTGACCTCAGCCACAGCGAGAGCACCAGATTGGCCATGGACGCCTTGCTGAACCAGGGATTGGACATGTACCAGGAAGTACTGGCCGGAGAGGAGAGCGAGGTGGACTTCCTGTCCAAGGAGGAGAAAGGTTGATCTTTTTTCTCTGTTCCTCTTATCTCTTAATCCATCAGTCTGTTCCTGCCTCTTCTTATCCTCCCTCAGTCTGTCCCTGCCTCCTCTTATCTACCTCTATCTACCTTAAACCATCAGTCTGTCCCTGCCTTTTCTTATCTTATCTGTTCCCGCCTCTTCTTATCTACCTTAAACCCTCAGTCTGTCCCTGCCTCTTCTTATCTACCTTAATCCCTCAGTCTGTCCCTGCCTCTTCTTATCTACTTTAAACCCTCAGTCTGTCCCTGCCTCTTCTTATCTACCTTAAACCCTCAGTCTGTCCCTGACTCTTCTTATCTACCTTAAACCCTCAGTCTGTCCCTGCCTCTTCTTATCTACCTTAAACCCTCAGTCTGTCCCTGACTCTTCTTATCTACTTTAAACCCTGTCTGATCCTGCCTCTTCTATCTACCTTAAACCCTGTCTGTTTCCTGCCTCTTCTTGTCAAAGCCCTCAGTCTCTTGTCCCTGACTCTTCTTATCTACCTTAAACCCTCGAATCTGTCCCTGCCTCTTCTTATCTACCTTAAGCCACCCTCAGTCTGTCCTGCCTCTTCTTATCTACCTTAAGCCCTCCAGTCTGTCCACTGCCTCTTCTTATCTACCTTAAACCCTCAGTCTGTCCCTGCCTCTTCTTATCTACACCTTAAACCCTGTCTGTTTCCTGCCTCTTCTTATCTACCTTAAACCCTGTCTGTGTCCCTGCCTCTTCTTATCTACCTTAAACCCTCAGTCTGTCCCTGCCTCTTCTTATCTACCTTAAACCCTCAGTCTGTCCCTGCCTCTTCTTATCTACCTTAAACCCTCAGTCTGTCCCTGCCTCTTCTTATCTACCTTTAACCCTCAGTCTGTTCCTGCCTCTTCTTATCTACCTTAAACCCTGTCTGTTCCTGCCTCTTCTTATCTACCTTAAACCCTCAGTCTGTTCCTGCCTCTTCTTATCTACCTTAAACCCTCAGTCTGTCCCTGCCTCTTCTTATCTACCTTAAACCCTCAGTCTGTCCCTGACTCCTCTTATCTACCTTAAACCATCTGTCTGTTCTAGTACTGTATCTGTAATTGTAAAGGGCTTCCTCTCTGAAAAGCATTGTGTAAAAAGCACTAGATATAAAGCCAATGTATTATCACGTATGTTTCTTTAAAGGTTATATCCTGGAGAACACTACAGACCTGAGCACCAGCAGTCTGTGTGGGACGGAGAACGACGACCAGGCAGAGGGCCCCACCACCTCTCTCCCAGACAAACACCTATTGTCCATCGGTGTTGGAGAGCGAGCCCCCTGGCTTGGACCATGGCTGGCCGGCAGAGGACTGGAGCTACCGCCTGCAGGGTGAACCCAGTGTCGAGGTCTACTTCCAGTCTGATAGAGCAGCCAGCATGAAAGACCTGCTCAGAGAGTTTATCAGCAAGGCCACAATGGTACGTGATACAACTTTCACTGGTAACTCATTTGGAGATGTCAATCTACTCTCATGATTAAACCTGCATTATATTTTTGCAGACTTTTAGAAAGCTGCTGATGTCTGAATGCCCTGAAAGTTGGATAATGATGTTTTGAGAGTTTGATCAAGCAGATTCAGTATCGTCTATAATTAAGCAATAAGGCCCAAGGAGGTGTGGTATATAGCCACTATACCACAGCTAAAGGCTGTTCTTTATGCACGACGCAACGCGGAGTGCCTGGACACAGCCCGTAGCCGTGGTATATTGGCCATATATCACAAACCCCCAGGTGCCTTATTGCTGTCATAAACTGGTTACCAACGTAATTAGAGCAGTAAAAATACATGTTTTGTCATTCCCGTGGTATACGGGCTGATATACCATGGCTGTCAGCCAATCAGCATTTAAGGGCTTAAACCACCCAGTTTATAATACCAAGTACATAATGACAACTAATAATGTGGAAGATACGAATCACAGCAAACATGTGATATGTCTGCAGGTTCTGGCCATTGTAATGGACACATTCAGTGATGTGGAGATGTTCTGTGACATCCTGGAGGCAACCAGGAAGAGGAATGTGTCTGTCTACCTGCTCCTGGACCATATCAACCTGCAGGTCTTTGTCAAGATGTGTGAGACACTACAGATCAACAGTAATCACCTCACTGTGAGTCTCTGCTAATGGTTATTTTCATCATGATATTTAGATGACACTAATGATTGCAAAAGGTGGGGCGGCAGGTAACCTCGTGGTTAGAGCGGCAGGTTGCCTAGTGGTTAGAGCGGCAGGTAGCCTAGTGGTTAGAGCGGCAGGTAGCCTAGTGGTTAGAGCGGCAGGTAGCCTAGTGGTTAGAGCGGCAGGTAGCCTAGTGGTTAGAGCGGCAGGTAGCCTAGTGGTTAGAGCGGCAGGTTGCCTAGTGGTTAGAGCGGCAGGCTGCCTAGTGGTTAGAGCGGCAGGCTGCCTAGTGGTTAGAGCGGCAGGCTGCCTAGTGGTTAGAGCGGCAGGCTGCCTAGTGGTTAGAGCGGCAGGCTGCCTAGTGGTTAGAGCGGCAGGCTGCCTAGTGGTTAGAGCGGCAGGCTGCCTAGTGGTTAGAGCGGCAGGCTGCCTAGTGGTTAGAGCGGCAGGCTGCCTAGTGGTTAGAGCGGCAGGCTGCCTAGTGGTTAGAGCGGCAGGTTGCCTAGTGGTTAGAGCGGCAGGCTGCCTAGTGGTTAGAGCGGCAGGTAGCCTAGTGGTTAGAGCGTTGTGCCAGTAACCGAAAAGTTGCT
>NW_027011162.1:0-25786 GCF_036934945.1 Oncorhynchus masou masou | reverse complement strand
TGTACTTCGTTCAGTTACGTATTGCTCAAATGTCTATATGGACACACTGACCTTGCAGTTGGTCAGCTGGTAGCAGCGCGAGCGCAGGAACACAACTTCATGGGGCGGTTCGTCGAAGGCTGCCTGTCGGGGGATGTTAGTGCGGGGGTAGGCCAGGCGTAGGCGGCTGCCCTCCAGGGTGGCATACACAGAGTGGGTGAGCGACGGGTGGTAGGTCTCTGGGTCGTACACGGGCATCTCGTTCATCCAGCCCTAGAATGCATGGAGGATGTTATAGTACAGGTTTGGGTTGTGTCTGGAATGGCACCCTATTCCCTATATAGTGCACTCCTTTTGACCAGGGCCCATAGGGGCTTACAGTGAACAAGAGCATTTCACCCAACACTTTCCCTAAGAGGAAAAATGGTGTTTCCGTGCTCCAACAGCAGGAGAAGAGGTGGACACATAAGAGGTAATGGCGCGACACTCTCTTTATTTTATTGAATACTTCTGTGCTGTTTTTACTTCTGTTTTTTAGTTTTAATACATTTGCAAACATTTATAAAAAACTGTTTTCTCTTTGTCATTATAGAGTATTGTGTGTAGATTGATGAGGACATTGTTTTATTTAATCCATTTTAGAATAAGGCGGTAACCTGACAAGATTTTTCAAAAGTCAAGGGGTCTGAATACTTTCCAAATGCATCGTATCTATCACAGGATATACATGTCTTATCTATCACAGGATATACATGTCTTATCTATCCCAGGATATACATGTCTTATCTATCCCAGGATATACATGTCTTATCTATCCCAGGATATACATGTCTTATCTATCACAGGATATACATGTCTTATCTATCACAGGATATACATGTCTTATCTATCCCAGGATATACATGTCTTATCTATCCCAGGATATACATGTCTTATCTATCACAGGATATACATGTCTTATCTATCCCAGGATATACATGTCTTATCTATCCCAGGATATACATGTCTTATTCATCACAGGATATACATGTCTTATCTATCACAGGATATACATGTTTTATCTATCACAGGATGTACATGTTTTATCTATCACAGGATGTACATCACAGGATATACATGTCTTATATATCACAGGATATACATGTCTTATCTATCCCACAGGATATACATGTCTTATATATATACATGTCAGGATATACATGTCTTATCTATCCCAGGATATACATGTCTTATCTATCCCAGGATATACATGTCTTATCTATCCCAGGATATACATGTCTTATCTATCCCAGGATATACATGTCTTATCTATCCCAGGATATACATGTCTTATCTATCCCAGGATATACATGTCTTATCTATCCCAGGATATACATGTCTTATCTATCACAGGATATACATGTCTTATCTATCCCAGGATATACATGTCTTATCTATCCCAGGATATACATGTCTTATCTATCCCAGGATATACATGTCTTATCTATCACAGGATATACATGTCTTATCTATCACAGGATATACATGTCTTATCTATCCCAGGATATACATGTCTTATCTATCCCAGGATATACATGTCTTATCTATCACAGGATATACATGTCTTATCTATCACAGGGACTGGCTCTATACATGTCTTATCTATCACAGGATATACATGTCTTATCTATCACAGGATATACATGTCTTATCTATCCCAGGATATACATGTCTTATCTATCACAGGGGACTGGCTCTATACATGTCTTATCTATCACAGGATATACATGTCTTATCTATCACAGGATATACATGTCTTATCTATCACAGGATATACATGTCTTATCTATCACAGGATATACATGTCTTATCTATCACAGGATATACATGTCTTATCTATCACAGGGGACTGGCTCTATACATGTCTTATCTATCACAGGATATACATGTCTTATCTATCACAGGATATACATGTCTTATCTATCACAGGGGACTGGCTCTATACATGTTTTATCTATCGCAGGGGACTGGCTCTATACATGTTTTATCTATCGCAGGATATACATGTCTTATCTATCACAGGAGACTGGCTCTATACATGTCTTATCTATCGCAGGGGACTGGCTCTATACATGTCTTATCTATCACAGGGGACTGGCTCTATACATGTTTTATCTATCACAGGAGACTGGCTCTATACATGTTTTATCTATCACAGGAGACTGGCTCTATACATGTCTTATCTATCACAGGGGACTGGCTCTATACATGTCTTATCTATCACAGGAGACTGGCACTATACATGTCTTATCTATCACAGGAGACTGGCACTATACATGTCTTATCTATCACAGGATATACATGTCTTATCTATCCCAGGATATACATATTTTATCTATCCCAGGATATACGTATCTTATCTATCCCAGGATATACATGTCTTATCTATCCCAGGATATACTATGTCTTATCTATCCCAGGATATACATGTCTTATCTATCACAGGATATACATGTCTTATCTATCCCAGGATATGCATATCTTATCTATCCCAGGACCATGTCTTATCTGTCAGGATATGCATGTCTTATCTATCCCAGGATATGCATGTCTTATCTATCCCAGGATATACATGTCTTATCTATCACAGGATATACATGTCTTATCTATCACAGGATATACATGTCTTATCTATCCCAGGATATACATGTCTTATCTATCCCAGGATATACATGTCTTATCTATCCCAGGATATACATGTCTTATCTATCCCATGTCCTATCTATCTGGATATACATGTCTTATCTATCACATGATATACATGTCTTATCTATCACATACATGTTTTATCTGTCGCAGGGACTGGCTCTATACATGTTTATCTATCACAGGATATACATGTTCCTATCTATACACATCTATCTGGATATACATGTTTATCTATCACAGGGGACTGGCTCTATACATATACATGTTTTATCTATCACGGGAGACTGGCTCTAGGGGGACTGGCTCTATATGTCTTATCTATCACAGTTATACATGTCTTATCTATCACAGGAGACTGGCAGTCTTATCTATCACAGGGGATATACATGTCTTATCTATCTGGGATATGCAGCATGTCTTATCTATCACAGGATTATCTATCACAGGAGACTGGCTCTATACATGTCTTATCTATCACAGGGGACTGGCTCTATACATGTCTTATCTATCACAGGATATACATGTTTTATCTATCTGCAGGATATACATGTCTTATCTATCACAGGGGACTGGCTCTATACATGTTTTATCTATCACAGGGGACTGGCTCTATACATGTTTATCCCTATCACAGGAGACTGGCTCATACATGTTTCTATCACAGGGGACTGGCTCTATACATGTCTTATCTATCACAGGGGACTGGCTCTATACATGTCTTATCTATCACAGGATGGCTCTATACATGTCTTATCTATCACAGGATATACATGTCTTATCTATCACAGGACTACTGTCTTATCTATCACAGGATATACATGTCTTATCTATCACAGGGACTACATGTCTTATCTATCACAGGGACTGGCTCTATACATGTCTTATCTATCACAGGATATACATGTCTTATCTATCACAGGATATACATGTCTTATCTATCACAGGGACTGGCTCTATACATGTTTTATCTATCGCAGGGGACTGGCTCTATACATGTTTTATCTATCGCAGGATATACATGTCTTATCTATCTGGAGACTGGCTCTATACATGTCTTATCTATCACAGGGACTGGCTCTATACATGTCTTATCTATCACAGGACTATACATGTTTTATCTATCACAGGAGATATACATGTCTTATCTATCACAGGAGACTGGCTCTATACATGTCTTATCTATCACAGGATACTTTATGTCTTATCTATCACATCTTATGATCTATCACAGGAGACTGGCTCTATACATGTCTTATCTATCACAGGAGACATGTTTATCTATCGCAGGATATACATGTCTTATACATGTCTTATCTATCACAGGGGACTGGCTCTATACATGGATTTTATCTATCGTCAGGATATACATGTCTTATCTATCACAGGAGACTGACACTATACATGTCTTATCTATCACAGGATATACATGTTTTATCTATCACAGGATATACATGTCTTATCTATCACAGGGACTGGCTCTATACATGTCTTATCTATCACAGGGGACTGGCTCTATACATGTCTTATCTATCACAGACTGGCTCTATACATGTTTATCTATCACAGGAGACTGGCTCTATACATGTTTTATCTATCACAGGATATACATGTCTTATCTATCACATAACTATACATGTCTTATCTATCACAGGGGACTGGCACTTTATACATGTCTTATCTATCGCAGGGGACTGGCTCTATACATGTTTTATCTATCACAGGGGACTGGCTCTATACATGTTTTATCTATCGCAGGATATACATGTCTTATCTATCTATACATGTCTTATCTATCACACTGGCTCTATACATGTCTTATCTATCACAGGAGACTGACACTATACATGTCTTATCTATCACAGGATATACATGTCTTATCTATCACAGGATATACATGTCTTAACTATCACAGGGGACTGGCTCTATACATGTCTTATCTATCACAGGATATACATGTCTTATCTATCACATAATATACATGTCTTATCTATCACAGGGGACTGGCTCTATACATGTTTTATCTATCGCAGGGGACTGGCTCTATACATGTTTTATCTATCGCAGGATATACATGTTTTATCTATCGCAGGATATACATGTCTTATCTATCACAGGAGACTGGCTCTATACATGTCTTATCTATCGCAGGGGACTGGCTCTATACATGTCTTATCTATCACAGGATATACATGTCTTATCTATCACAGGGGACTGGCTCTATACATGTCTTATCTATCACAGGTGACTGGCTCTATACATGTCTTATCTATCTGGGGACTGGCTCTTATACATGTCTTATGTCTTATCATGTCTTATCTATCACAGGGGGACTGGCTCTATACATGTCTTATCTATCACAGGATATACATGTCTTATCTATCACAGGATATACATGTCTTATCTATCACAGGGACTTAGCTCTATACATGTCTTATCTATCCACCCAGGATATACATGTCTTATCTATCACATAATATACATGTCTTATCTATCACAGGAGACTGGCTCTATACATGTTTTATCTATCGCAGGGGACTGGCTCTATACATGTTTTATCTATGTAGGACTATACATGTCTTATCCTCACAGGAGATATACATGTCTTATCTATCACAGGAGACTGGCTCTATACATGTCTTATCTATCGCAGGGGACTGGCTCTATACATGTCTTATCTATCACAGGATATACATGTCTTATCTATCACAGGATATACATGTCTTATCTATCACAGGATATACATGTCTTATCTATCACAGGGGACTGGCTCTATACATGTCTTATCTATCACAGGACATGTCTTATCTATCACAGGATATACATGTCTTATCTATCATCACAGGGGACTGGCTCTATACATGTTTATCTATCACAGGGGACTGGCTCTATACATGTTTTATCTATCACAGGGGACCGGCTCTATACATGTCTTATCTATCGCAGGGGACTGGCTCTATACATGTTTTATCTATCGCAGGATATACATCTATATACATGTCTTATCTACAGGGAGACTGGCTCTATACATGTCTTATCTATCACAGGGACTGGCTCTATACATGTTTATCTATCACAGGAGACTGGCTCTATACATGTTTTATCTATCACAGGAGTCTTATCTATCACAGGGGACTATCTACATGTCTTATCTATCACAGGGACTGGCTCTATACATGTCTTATCTATCCACAGGGACTGGCACTATGCTTGTCTTATCTATCACAGGACTGGCTCTATACATGTCTTATATCACAGGGACTGGCACTATACATGTCTTATCTATCACAGGGGACTGGCTCTATACATGTTTTATCTATCACAGGATATACATGTCTTATCTATCACAGGATATACATGTCTTATCTATCGCAGGGGGACTGGCTCTATGCTATGTCTTATCTATCACAGGAGACTGGCACTATACATGTCTTATCTATCACATAATATACATGTCTTATCTATCACAGGGGACTAGCTCTATACATGTTTATCTATCGCAGGAGACTGGCACTATACATGTTTTATCTATCACAGGAGACTGGCACTATACATGTTTTTATCTATCACAGGATGGCTCTTATACATGTTTTATCTATCACAGGATATACATGTCTCTATACATGTCTTATCTATCGCAGGGGACTGGCTCTATATACATGTCTTATCTATCACAGGATATACATGTCTTATCTATCACAGGATGGCTCATACATGTCTTATCTATCTGGGGGACTGGCTCTATACATGTCTTATCTATCACAGGGGATACATGGCTCTATCGTGTGAGGATGTCTTATCTATCACAGGGGACTGGCTCTATACATGTCTTATCTATCACAGGACTGGCTCTATACATGTCTTATCTATCTGGATATACATGTCTTATCTATCACAGGGGACTGTCTCTATACATGTCTTATCTATCACAGGAGACTGGCTCTATACATGTCTTATCTATCGCAGGACTGGCTCTATACATGTCTTATCTATCACAGGATACTGGCTCTATACATGTCTTATCTATCACAGGGGACTGGCTCTATACATGTCTTATCTATCACAGGAGACTGACACTATACATGTCTTATCTATCGCAGGATATACATGTCTTATCTATCACAGGAGACTGGCTCTATACATGTCTTATCTATCGCAGGGGACTGGCTCTATACATGTCTTATCTATCACAGGATATACATGTCTTATCTATCACAGGATATACATGTCTTATCTATCACAGGGGACTGGCTCTATACATGTCTTATCTATCACAGGGGACTGGCTCTATACATGTCTTATCTATCACAGGGGACTGGCTCTATACATGTCTTATCTATCACAGGGGACTGGCTCTATACATGTCTTATCTATCACAGGGGACTGGCTCTATACATGTCTTATCTATCACAGGATATACATGTCTTATCTATCACAGGATATACATGTCTTATCTATCACAGGGGACTGGCTCTATACATGTTTTATCTATCGCAGGGGACTGGCTCTATACATGTTTTATCTATCGCAGGATATACATGTCTTATCTATCACAGGAGACTGGCTCTATACATGTCTTATCTATCGCAGGGGACTGGCTCTATACATGTCTTATCTATCACAGGGGACTGGCTCTATACATGTTTTATCTATCACAGGAGACTGGCTCTATACATGTTTTATCTATCACAGGAGACTGGCTCTATACATGTCTTATCTATCACAGGGGACTGGCTCTATACATGTCTTATCTATCACAGGAGACTGGCACTATACATGTCTTATCTATCACATCACAGGGGACTGGCTCTATACATGTCTTATCTATCATGTCTTATCATCACAGGAGACTATACATGTCTTATCTATCACAGGATATACATGTCTTATCTATCACAGGATATGCATGTCTTATCTATCACAGGATATACATGTCTTATCTATCACATAATATACATGAGACTGGCTCTATACATGTCTTATCTATCACAGGAGACTATACATGGCATGTCTTATCTATCACAGGAGACTGTCTTATCTTATCTATCGCAGGGACTGGCTCTATACATGTCTTATCTATCACATCATGTCAGGATATACATGTCTTATCTATCACAGGGGACTGGGAGACTGGCTCTATACATGTCTTATCTATCACAGGGGACTGGCTCTATACATGTCTTATCTATCACAGGGGACTGGCTCTATACATGTCTTATCTATCACAGGGGACTGCCTATACATGTCTTATCTATCACAGGATGTCTTATCTATCACAGGATATACATGTCTTATCTATCACAGGGGACTGGCTCTATACATGTTTTATCTATCACAGGGGACTGGCACTATACATGTTTTATCTATCAGGATATACATGTCTTATCTATCACAGGAGACTGGCTCTATACATGTCTTATCTATCGCAGGGGGACTGGCTCTATACATGTCTTATCTATCACAGGGGACTGGCTCTATACATGTTTTATCTATCACAGGAGACTGGCACTATACATGTCTTATCTATCACAGGAGACTGGCTCTATACATGTCTTATATCTATCACAGGAGACTGGCACTATACATGTCTTATCTATCACAGGGACTGGCTCTATACATGTTTTATCTATCACAGGAGACTGGCTCTATACATGTCTTATCTATCACAGGAGACTGGCACTATACATGTCTTATCTATCACAGGGGACTGGCTCTATACATGTTTTATCTATCGCAGGATATACATGTCTTATCTATCACAGGAGACTGACACTATACATGTCTTATCTATCACAGGATATACATGTCTTATCTATCACAGGAGACTGGCACTATACATGTCTTATCTATCACAGGGGACTGGCTCTGACATGTTTTATCTATCGCAGGATATACATGTCTTATCTATCACAGGAGACTGGCTCTACATACATGTCTTATCTATCGCAGGGGACTGCCTCTATACATGTCTTATCTATCACAGGAGACTGGCTCTATACATGTCTTATCTATCACAGGGGACTGTCTCTATACATGTTTTATCTATCACAGGAGACTGGCTCTATACATGTCTTATCTATCACAGGGGACTGGCTCTATACATGTCTTATCTATCGCAGGGGACTGGCTCTATACATGTCTTATCTATCACAGGAGACTGGCTCTATACATGTCTTATCTATCACAGGAGACTGGCACTATACATGTCTTATCTATCACAGGGGACTGGCTCTATACATGTTTTATCTATCACAGGAGACTGGCACTATACATGTCTTATCTATCGCAGGGGACTGGCTCTATACATGTCTTATCTATCACAGGATATACATGTCTTATCTATCACAGGATATACATGTCTTATCTATCACAGGACTGGCTCTATACATGTCTTATCTATCACAGGGGACTGGCTCTATACATGTCTTATCTATCACAGGAGACTGGCACTATACATGTCTTATCTATCACAGGAGACTGGCACTATACATGTCTTATCTATCACAGGGGACTGGCTCTATACATGTTTTATCTATCACAGGATATACATGTCTTATCTATCACAGGATATACATGTCTTATCTATCACAGGGGACTGGCTCTATACATGTCTTATCTATCGCAGGGGACTGGCTCATGTTTTATCTATCGCAGGATGTTTATCTATCACAGGAGACTGGCTCTATACATGTCTTATCTATCACAGGGACTGGCTCTATACATGTTTATCTTTCACAGGGGACTGGCTCTATACATGTTTTATCTATCACAGGAGACTGGCTCTATACATGTTTTATCTATCACAGGAGACTGGCTCTATACATGTCTTATCTATCACAGGGGACTGGCTCTATACATGTCTTATCTATCACAGGAGACTGGCTCTATACATGTCTTATCTATCACAGGGGACTGGCTCTATACATGTCTTATCTATCACAGGATATACATGTCTTATCTATCACAGGATATACATGTCTTATCTATCACAGGATATGCATGTCGTATCTATCACAGGATATACATGTCTTATCTATCACAGGAGACCGGCTCTATACATGTCTTATCTATCACAGGATATACATGTCTTATCTATCACAGGACTGGCTCTATACATGTTTATCTATCAGGATATACATGTCTTATCTATCACAGGAGACTGGCTCTATACATGTCTTATCTATCACAGGGGACTGGCTCTATACATGTCTTATCTATCACAGGGGACTGGCTCTATACATGTCTTATCTATCACAGGGGACTGGCTCTATACATGTTTTATCTATCACAGGGGACTGGCTCTATACATGTCTTATCTATCACAGGAGACTGGCTCTATACATGTTTTATCTATCACAGGAGACTGGCACTATACATGTCTTATCTATCACAGGGACTGGGTTTTATCTATCACAGGAGACTGGCACTATACATGTCTTATCTATCACAGGAGACTGGCTCTATACATGTTTTATCTATCACAGGAGACTCACTATACATGTCTTATCTATCACAGGGGACTGGCTCTATACATGTTTTATCTATCACAGGAGACTGGCTCCATACATGTTTTATCTATCACAGGAGACTGGCTCTATACATGTCTTATCTATCACAGGGGACTGGCTCTATACATGTTTTATCTATCGCAGGATATACATGTCTTATCTATCACAGGAGACTGACACTATACATGTCTTATCTATCACAGGGGACTGGCTCTATACATGTCTTATCTATCACAGGAGACTGGCACTATACATGTCTTATCTATCACAGGGGACTGGCTCTATACATGTTTTATCTATCGCAGGATATACATGTCTTATCTATCACAGGAGACTGGCTCTATACATGTCTTATCTATCACAGGGGACTGCCTCTATACATGTCTTATCTATCACAGGAGACTGGCTCTATACATGTCTTATCTATCACAGGGACTGTCTCTATACATGTTTTATCTATCACAGGAGACTGGCTCTATACATGTCTTATCTATCGCAGGGACTGGCTCTATACATGTCTTATCTATCGCAGGGGACTGGCTCTATACATGTCTTATCTATCACAGGGGACTGGCTCTATACATGTCTTATCTATCACAGGAGACTGGCACTATACATGTCTTATCTATCACAGGGGACTGGCTCTATACATGTTTTATCTATCACAGGGGACTGGCACTATACATGTCTTATCTATCACAGGGGACTGGCTCTATACATGTTTTATCTATCACAGGATGCATATACATGTCTTATCTATCACAGGAGACTGGCTCTATACATGTTTTATCTATCACAGGAGACTGGCTCTATACATGTCTTATCTATCACAGGGGACTGGCTCTATACATGTTTTATCTATCACAGGAGACTGGCTCCATACATGTTTTATCTATCACAGGGACTGGCTCTATACATGTCTTATCTATCACAGGGGACTGGCTCTATACATGTTTTATCTATCATGTCTTATCTATCACAGGACTGGCTCTATACATGTCTTATCTATCACAGGAGACTGGCACTATACATGTCTTATCTATCACAGGGGACTGGCTCTATACATGTTTTATCTATCGTATACATGTATCTATCACAGGAGACTGGCTCTATACATGTCTTATCTATCTGCCTCTATACATGTCTTATCTATCATGTCTTATCTATCACAGGAGACTGGCTCTATACATGTCTTATCTATCACAGGAGACTGGCTCTATACATGTCTTATCTATCACAGGGGACTGGCTCTATACATGTCTTATCTATCACAGGATGGCTCTATACATGTCTTATCTATCACAGGAGACTGGCTCTATACATGTCTTATCTATCACAGGGACTGGCTCTATACATGTCTTATCTATCACAGGGACTGGCTCTATACATGTCTTATCTTATCTATCAGTCTTATCTATCACAGGACTGGCTCTATACATGTTTTATCTATCACAGGACTGGCTCTATACATGTCTTATCTATCACAGGATATACATGATCTGGCATGTCTTATCTATCACAGGAGACTGGCTCTATACATGTCTTATCTATCGCAGGAGACTGGCTCTATACATGTCTTATCTATCACAGGATATACATGTCTTATCTATCAGGATATACATGTCTTATCTATCACAGGGGACTGGCACTATACATGTCTTATCTATCACAGGGGACTGGCTCTATACATGTCTTATCTATCACAGGGGACTGGCTCTATACATGTCTTATCTATCACAGGGGACTGGCTCTATACATGTCTTATCTATCACAGGGGACTGGCTCTATACATGTCTTATCTATCACAGGATATACATGTCTTATCTATCACAGGATATACATGTCTTATCTATCACAGGGGACTGGCTCTATACATGTCTTATCTATCACAGGGGACTGGCTCTATACATGTTTTATCTTAGGATATACATGTCTTATCTACAGGGGACTGGCTCTATACATGTCTTATCTATCACAGGGGACTGGCTCTATACATGTCTTATCTATCACAGGGGACTGGCTCTATACATGTTTTATCTATCACAGGAGACTGGCTCTATACATGTTTTATCTATCACAGGAGACTGGCTCTATACATGTCTTATCTATCACAGGGGACTGGCTCTATACATGTCTTATCTATCACAGGAGACTGGCACTATACATGTCTTATCTATCACAGGGGACTGGCTCTATACATGTTTTATCTATCACAGGAGACTGGCTCCATACATGTTTTATCTATCACAGGAGACTGGCTCTATACATGTCTTATCTATCACAGGGGACTGGCTCTATACATGTTTTATCTATCGCAGGATATACATGTCTTATCTATCACAGGAGACTGACACTATACATGTCTTATCTATCACAGGGGACTGGCTCTATACATGTCTTATCTATCACAAGAGACTGGCACTATACATGTCTTATCTATCACAGGGGACTGGCTCTATACATGTTTTATCTATCGCAGGATATACATGTCTTATCTATCACAGGAGACTGGCTCTATACATGTCTTATCTATCGCAGGGGACTGCCTCTATACATGTCTTATCTATCACAGGAGACTGGCTCTATACATGTCTTATCTATCACAGGGGACTGTCTCTATACATGTTTTATCTATCACAGGAGACTGGCTCTATACATGTCTTATCTATCGCAGGGGACTGGCTCTATACATGTCTTATCTATCGCAGGGGACTGGCTCTATACATGTCTTATCTATCACAGGAGACTGGCTCTATACATGTCTTATCTATCACAGGAGACTGGCACTATACATGTCTTATCTATCACAGGGGACTGGCTCTATACATGTTTTATCTATCACAGGAGACTGGCACTATACATGTCTTATCTATCGCAGGGGACTGGCTCTATACATGTCTTATCTATCACAGGATATACATGTCTTATCTATCACAGGATATACATGTCTTATCTATCACAGGGGACTGGCTCTATACATGTCTTATCTATCACAGGGGACTGGCTCTATACATGTCTTATCTATCACAGGGGACTGGCTCTATACATGTCTTATCTATCACAGGGGACTGGCTCTATACATGTCTTATCTATCACAGGGGACTGGCTCTATACATGTCTTATCTATCACAGGATATACATGTCTTATCTATCACAGGATATACATGTCTTATCTATCACAGGGGACTGGCTCTATACATGTTTTATCTATCGCAGGGGACTGGCTCTATACATGTTTTATCTATCGCAGGATATACATGTCTTATCTATCACAGGAGACTGGCTCTATACATGTCTTATCTATCGCAGTGGACTGGCTCTATACATGTCTTATCTTTCACAGGGGACTGGCTCTATACATGTTTTATCTATCACAGGAGACTGGCTCTATACATGTTTTATCTATCACAGGAGACTGGCTCTATACATGTCTTATCTATCACAGGGGACTGGCTCTATACATGTCTTATCTATCACAGGAGACTGGCTCTATACATGTCTTATCTATCACAGGGGACTGGCTCTATACATGTCTTATCTATCACAGGATATACATGTCTTATCTATCACAGGATATACATGTCTTATCTATCACAGGATATGCATGTCTTATCTATCACAGGATATACATGTCTTATCTATCACAGGAGACTGGCTCTATACATGTCTTATCTATCACAGGAGACTGGCACTATACATGTCTTATCTATCACAGGGGACTGGCTCTATACATGTTTTATCAATCGCAGGATATACATGTCTTATCTATCACAGGAGACTGGCTCTATACATGTCTTATCTATCACAGGGGACTGGCTCTATACATGTCTTATCTATCACAGGGGACTGGCTCTATACATGTCTTATCTATCACAGGGGACTGCCTCTATACATGTCTTATCTATCACAGGGGACTGGCTCTATACATGTCTTATCTATCACAGGAGACTGGCACTATACATGTTTTATCTATCACAGGAGACTGGCACTATACATGTCTTATCTATCACAGGGGACTGGCTCTATACATGTTTTATCTATCACAGGAGACTGGCACTATACATGTCTTATCTATCACAGGAGACTGGCTCTATACATGTTTTATCTATCACAGGAGACTGGCACTATACATGTCTTATCTATCACAGGGGACTGGCTCTATACATGTTTTATCTATCACAGGAGACTGGCTCCATACATGTTTTATCTATCACAGGAGACTGGCTCTATACATGTCTTATCTATCACAGGGACTGGCTCTATACATGTTTTATCTATCGCAGGATATACATGTCTTATCTATCACAGGAGACTGACACTATACATGTCTTATCTATCACAGGGGACTGGCTCTATACATGTCTTATCTATCACAGGAGACTGGCACTATACATGTCTTATCTATCACAGGGGACTGGCTCTATACATGTTTTATCTATCGCAGGATATACATGTCTTATCTATCACAGGAGACTGGCTCTATACATGTCTTATCTATCGCAGGGGACTGCCTCTATACATGTCTTATCTATCACAGGAGACTGGCTCTATACATGTCTTATCTATCACAGGGGACTGGCTCTATACATGTTTTATCTATCACAGGAGACTGGCTCTATACATGTCTTATCTATCGCAGGGGACTGGCTCTATACATGTCTTATCTATCGCAGGGGACTGGCTCTATACATGTCTTATCTATCACAGGGGACTGGCTCTATACATGTCTTATCTATCACAGGAGACTGGCACTATACATGTCTTATCTATCACAGGGGACTGGCTCTATACATGTTTTATCTATCACAGGAGACTGGCACTATACATGTCTTATCTATCACAGGGGACTGGCTCTATACATGTTTTATCTATCACAGGAGACTGGCACTATACATGTCTTATCTATCACAGGAGACTGGCTCTATACATGTTTTATCTATCACAGGAGACTGGCACTATACATGTCTTATCTATCACAGGGGACTGGCTCTATACATGTTTTATCTATCACAGGAGACTGGCTCCATACATGTTTTATCTATCACAGGAGACTGGCTCTATACATGTCTTATCTATCACAGGGGACTGGCTCTATACATGTTTTATCTATCGCAGGATATACATGTCTTATCTATCACAGGAGACTGACACTATACATGTCTTATCTATCACAGGGGACTGGCTCTATACATGTCTTATCTATCACAAGAGACTGGCACTATACATGTCTTATCTATCACAGGGACTGGCTCTATACATGTTTTATCTATCGCAGGATATACATGTCTTATCTATCACAGGAGACTGGCTCTATACATGTCTTATCTATCGCAGGGACTGCCTCTATACATGTCTTATCTATCACAGGAGACTGGCTCTATACATGTCTTATCTATCACAGGGACTGTCTCTATACATGTTTTATCTATCACAGGAGACTGGCTCTATACATGTCTTATCTATCGCAGGGGACTGGCTCTATACATGTCTTATCTATCACAGGGGACTGGCTCTATACATGTCTTATCTATCACAGGGGACTGGCTCTATACATGTCTTATCTATCACAGGAGACTGGCACTATACATGTCTTATCTATCACAGGGGACTGGCTCTATACATGTTTTATCTATCACAGGAGACTGGCACTATACATGTCTTATCTATCACAGGGGACTGGCTCTATACATGTTTTATCTATCACAGGGGACCGGCTCTATTGCTCTGGGTTATTGCCTGGTGAGCTTTTTTTGTTTGTTAGTGTTTTTCTCTCACTCAAATAAACTCACCTTATTTTCACTTTCTTACATTGTGTTCACTTGGGCAGTCACAGCTGTTCACTGATGTTTACTTTTGCTGTTGTTGTTTGCAGTTGCTTACCATGAATTTCTCTTAAAGGTGATATGTACATTGACATTCTTTTGTTGTCAGATATTGTGGCAGTTAACTTTCACAGTCAGCAAATCTGTCTCAAATCTGTCTTCCTTCCCTGCTGTAATTGTTCTAGTATAAACCTTCCTAGTATTACCTGAATACTCATTGGTTATTAAGCGCCGTGATTTACTTGTAGTCAAATCTATGGCAGTGAAACCAGAGCTTGGGGCAGCTCTCTACTACCATTTTACACTACTGAGCCAAGTGGAGCTGTACTGGACAGGCATGGTTACACCTCCATCATAGTTGCTGCAACCACACTGGAAAGAACAATATGAAAATACAATATTCAAGCCAGACCAGTACAGGTTGGGTCGGCCCTACAGTGTGAATCAGGTACGTTTCTGTTCCTCTGAGGCAGAACTCGGGCTTAGAGCTTAGGTAACGTAGTCACGCTGTGACATTAATCTGCTTGTTTGGCATGTCTGATTGTTCACCTACTGGACTTGGAAGACACACAGAAATTGATAATAAAAAGATTGTGGGGGCTGTTTTGTTAGACTTCAGTGTGGCCTTTGAATTTATCGATCATAGTCTGCTGCTGGCAAAACGTATGTGTTATGGCTTTACAGCCCCTGCTGTGGATAAAGAGTTACCTATCTAACAGAACATAGAGGGTGTTCTTTAATGGAAGCCTCTCCAACATAATCCAGTAGAATCAGGAATTCCGCAAGGCAGCTGTCAAGGCCCTTACCTTTTTTCAATCTTTACTAATGAATTGCCACTGGCTTTGAGGAAACCTCAGAGTGTCTATGTTTGCGGATGACTCAACATTATACATGTCAGCTACTACAGCGACTGAAATGACTGCAACACTTAACAAAGAGTGTGTGGTAGGAATAAGTTAGTCCTCAATATTTCTAAAACTTAAAGCATTGTATTTGGGACAAATCATTCACTAAACCATAAACCTCAACTAAATCTTGTAATAAATCATGTGGAAATTGAGCAAGTTGAGGTGACTAAACTGCTTGGAGTAACCCTGGATTGTAAACTGTCATGGTCAAAACATATTGATACAACAGTAACTAAGATGGGGAGAAGTATGTCCATGATAAAGCGCTGCTCTACCTTCTTGACAGCACTGTCAACAAGGCAGGTCCCACAGGCCCTAGTTTCTACCTTCTTAACAGCACTGTCAACAAGGCAGGTCCTACAGGCCTAGTTTCTACCTTCTTAACAGCACTGTCGACAAGGCAGGTCTTACAAGCCCTAGTTTCTACCTTCCTAACAGCACTGTCAAAGGCAGGTCCTAGTTTTGTCGCACCTGTTCAGTCGTGTGGTCAGGTGCCACGAAAAAGGATTTAGGAAAATTGCAATTAGTTCAGAATGTGGCAGCATGGCTGGAGAGCTAATATTAATAATATGCATGTCAATCTCTCCTGTCTCAAAGAGGAAGAGAGATTGACTTCATCACGGCTTGTATTTATTTATGTCGAATGCACCAAGCTGTCTGTTTGGCTTATAGCCTTAAAAGCTTCAACCTAATTTGACTGTTTTGCAGTGTTCTACTGAGCTAATTTGTGTTTCTTATGTCTTGGGTTCAGCTTAGAGCCAACTGAATTAATCAAGACAGAAATATCACAGCTGCTACAGCTAATGGACTGGGAGATGGGACACACACACACACACACACACACACACAAACACACACACGCATTTGACCAACAATTATGAAAAACGATACAAAGCACAGAGTGACAACACAGGTGGAAGTCTGCCACGAGGATAGACAGACGTTAAACCACAACCAATCCACAATCAATCCATCAGACTAGCAAGTCAACTGGCCTAGATACAGAGGGTTTAAAACTGGGCTCTGGGGGTTATTAGCACTGCGTAGCTCCAGCTCTAGAAGGCCAAGGGCCAGAGGGAACACAGGGACTTCCTGGGCTACAGTAGACTGACATGGGATCTATCTGGACCGGGCGGCTATAAGCCCCTCATTCCTCACTAATCAAAGGCCAAGGGGCAGAGGATGTACAGGAACTACATGGGTTACAACTGAGGGAGATGGTATGTGTCCCAAATGGCATCCTATCCCCTATGTGGTGCACCACCTTTTAACAGGGCCCTGGTCAAAAGTAGTGCACTACAAAGGGAATAGGCTGCTATTGCGGAAGCAGCCCCATGGCTGTAAGCCCCTCAGTTCTCACTATCCTCTCTAATCAGCACCTAGCCTCATTCACTCACCCATTCACAGAAACACAGGTCTCTACTCCTCCACTCTATAGAGACCAAGACAGTAGTAATGATTGTTACCTTAGATACAGTATGTGGCTCGTGCATTGGTTCATGAGACAGAAATGTATCAACTATAAAAAATATTTAAAAAATTGATGAAAGCCTGTTTTCTTTGTATTTTTAAGGGCTGACCATCTGCCTGCCTGCCTGCCTGCCTGCCTGCCTGCCTGTCTGTCTGTCTGTCTGTCTGTCTGTCTGTCTGTCTGCCTATGTATCTGTCTGTCTCTCTGTGACAATCTATCTGTTCGTCCGTCTGTCTGTGTTGTCCTACTGTAACTCTATCAATCTATGTTACTTGTGTGTGACCACTCCCATATCCTCAAACTCACCTCCAGGACTTCAGCATCTGTGCGCGGCCCACCAACAGGGTCCGAGGGCAGCAGGCTGTTGTCTTGGGACCACCGGGCCCCTGTAGTGCCCCAGGGGGGCAAAGCTCTGGAGCGCGGACGTGGCGTTAACACCAGGACCACCACCAACCCTAACAGGAACCCACATGCTAGCCCCAGGGACAGCCCAGTCACATAGGAGGGCAGAGGGAGCACAAAGAACCCATAGGCAAGTACGCCCACAAACAAGAGCCAGCGGACAGGCACTGAGGCTACAGGAACCCCAGGAATCCTGCCTCGAGCCTGGGGATGGGTTCCTCGATGCTGACCTCTGGTACCAGCTCCACTGGTTCCGACCCCCTGGACCTCTACCACCTGGATGAGGTCTCCGTTGGTGCAGATCTCGTAGAGGCTATCCCCCAGCTGGCTATGGTGCTCTGGGGAAAGTGAGGGCTTCAGAAGGCCCTTCCTGGGTCTCCTTAGTGGGGTTTCACACACACCCAGTTCACTGTCTGTTCCACGTCTGTATCTTACTTGTGTCTCTGTGCTCCCATCTTCAATGTTCAATGGGGTCCCACTCCCACCACCTCCACAGCTACCAAGGGAGGCAGGTGAGTCCCCGACCCCCCCAGACACCTTCTGTTTGGGGCTCCCCGAGCTCGACTCGTCCCCCATCATTTTACCCCACATGCTCATGGGGTCATGTATGGCCTCCGAGAACTTCCTCCGCGTGTCCTCGAACTCAGTCATCAGGGAACTTCCTTTGGGCTCCGTGGGGGAAACGGGGGACGGGGGTGCCATCCAGCTATCATTCCCAAAACCAGCCTCCTGGAGCTTGGGTTGGGTCTGGGTGAACTGCTTCCAGGGGTGCATGTGGAGCTTGGAGTCCGACTTGGAGAGGTAGACCTCGGGCTCGAGGTGGGAGATCTCGGTGGAGAGGGACTTGACCAGGCTGAGGAGGGGTTTGGAGCTTCTCAAGGAACCAGTCTCCTTGGTCTGCAGCTCAGTGGAGGAGGACTTCACCAGGCCGGGGGGTGGTGACGAGGCCATGGCCAGGTCAGCCAGGGAGCCCGGAGAGGAGGGGGAGAGGGGGATGTGGAAGCCCGAGGAGCGGCGTCCCTGGCCTGGCTCCAGCCCCAAACCTAGCCCCAGGCCTGAGTCAAACCTACTGTCCCTGGTCTCCATGACTCCAGTCTTGTCTTTGGAGAAGGCCACGGTAGGGCCCTCCCTGACTCCAGGCTTGTCTTTGGAGAAGGCCACGGTAGGGCCCTCCCTGACTCCAGGCTTGTCTTTGGAGAAGGCCACGGCAGGGCCCTCGCCCTCATCATGGCGCTCCAGAAAGATAAGCTCACTGTCCTCCATGCTGTTCTTCTCTCTGCCTCTGACAGTTTGTAAGACTGTGTTTGTTACTTAATATCCACAGTACTCACATTCAATCTGAAATATAGTTCCATCCCTCTCTCAGTTTTCATGTATGGTCCCTCAAACACAGTGGTTGGCTGTAGGGTAGTAAGACATGGTGCTGGGGTGGTGCTGGGGATCAGTGGGTGCTGCACGGTGAGTAGCATTCACTTCCCCAGTCTGAGTCATCACTCAACCACAGGACTCTGGAGACATGGTGCTGGGGTGGTGCTGGGGATCAGTGGGTGCTGCACGGTGAGTAGCATTCTCTTCCCCAGTCTGAGTCATCACTCAACCACAGGACTCTGGAGACATGGGGAAGAAAGAAAGGCGACATTGAGTGATATTTTCCTATTCATCAAACATCAATCAAAAATGTTATATAACATAAGAATACACTCATATTAGTAACATCACTCTGGTTGAGGATGATGGATGTCAATCATACACACACACACACACACACACACACACACACACACACACACACACACACACACACACACACACACACACACACACACACACACACACACACACACACACACACATCCCTGAAGGAGGACAGTAGAGGTTGTGTCCCAAGTGTAACCATATTCCCTACAGGATGCCATTTGGGACATAACATCAGTGTCTGGGACATAGTGCCCTGCACGTTTCTTCATCCTGGGTATCTGACACTGTCCCCCCCACCCACACCCCACACCGTACAGCACGAGACAGACTGTTCCCACCACACCATCCAACACTAGACAGACTGTTCCCCCCACACCATCCAACACCAGACAGGCTGTTCTCCCACACACCATCCAACACCAGACAGACTGTTTCCCCCTACACCATTCAACACTAGACAGACTGTTTCCCCCTACACCATCCAACACCAGACAGACTGCCCCCCCCCCCACACCATTCAACACTAGACAGACTGTCCCCCCCACACCATTCAACACTAGACAGACTGTCCCCCCCCACACCATTCAACACTAGACAGACTGCCCCCCCACACCACATCCAACACTAGACAGACTGTCCCCCCACACCATCCAACACCAGACAGACTGTTCCCCCTACACCATCCAACACTATACAGACTGTTCCCCCCACCATCCAACACTAGACAGACTGTTTCCCCCACACCATCCAACACTAGACAGACTGTTCCCCCACACCATCCAACACTAGACAGACTGTTCCCCCTACACCATCCAACACTAGACAGACTGTTTCCCCCTACACCATCCAACACTAGACAGACTGTTCCCCCCCACACCATTCAAATCAAATCAAATTTATTTGTCACATACACATGGTTAGCAGATGTTAATGCGAGTGTAGCAAAATGCTTGTGCTTCTAGTTCCGACAATGCAGTAATAACCAACAAGTAATCTAACTAACAATTCCTAAACTACTGTCTTATACACAGTGTAAGGGGATAAAGAATATGTACATAAGGATATATGAATGAGTGATGGTACAGAGCAGCATAGGCAAGATACAGTAGATGGTATCGAGTACAGTATAAACATATGAGATAAGTATGTAAACAAAGTGGCATAGTTAAAGTGGCTAGTGATAAATGTATTACATAAGGATGCAGTCGATGATATAGAGTACAGTATATACGTATGCATATGAGAAGAATAATGTAGGGTAAGTAACATTATATAAGGTAGCATTGTTTAAAGTGGCTAGTGATATATTTACATCATTTCCCATCAATTCCCATTATTAAAGTGGCTGGAGTTGAGTCAGTGTCAGTGTGTTGGCAGCAGCCACTCAATGTTAGTGGTGGCTGTTTAACAGTCTGATGGCCTTGAGATATGAGTTGATGGCCTTGATGATTGAGTTGGAGGCGTGCGTGGCCACGCAGTTGTGGGTGAACAGGGAGTACAGGAGAGGGCTCAGAACGCACCCTTGTGGGGCCCCAGTGTTGAGGATCAGCGGGGAGGAGATGTTGTTACCTACCCTCACCACCTGGGGGCGGCCCGTCAGGAAGTCCAGTACCCAGTTGCACAGGGCGGGGTCGAGACCCAGGGTCTCGAGCTTGATGACGAGCTTGGAGGGTACTATGGTGTTGAATGCCGAGCTGTAGTCGATGAACAGCATTCTCACATAGGTATTCCTCTTGTCGGGGCGACAGGGTAGCCTAGTGGTTGGAGCGTTGGACTAGTAACCGGAAGGTTGTGAGTTCAAACCCCCGAGCTGACAAGGTACAAATCTGTCGTTCTGCCCTTGAACAGGCAGTTAACCCACTGTTCCCAGGCCGTCATTGAAAATAAGAATTTGTTCTTAACTGACTTGCCTGGTTAAATAAAGGTAAAATTTAAAAAATAAAAAATTGTCCAGATGGACCTATTTGGGCGGTAAGCAAATTGGAGTGGGTCTAGCGTGTCAGGTAGGGTGGAGGTGATATGGTCCTTGACTAGTCTCTCAAAGCACTTCATGATGATGGAAGTGAGTGCTACGGGGCGGTAGTCGTTTAGCTCAGTTACCTTAGCTTTCTTGGGAACAGGAACAATGGTGGCCCTCTTGAAGCATGTGGGAACAGCAGACTGGTATAGGGATTGATTGAATATGTCCGTAAACACACCAGCCAGCTGGTCTGCGCATGCTCTGAGGGCGCGGCTGGGGATGCCGTCTGGGCCTGCAGCCTTGCGAGGGTTAACACGTTTAAATGCACCTTCACTGCACCTCGGCTGCAGTGAAGGAGAGACCGCATGTTTCCGTTGCAGGCCGTGTCAGTGGCACTGTATTGTCCTCAAAGCGGGCAAAAAAGTTATTTAGTCTGCCTGGGAGCAAGACATCCTGGTCCGTGACTGGGCTGGATTTCTTCCTGTAGTCCGTGATTGACTGTAGACCCTGCCACATGCCTCTTGTGTCTGAGCCGTTGAGATTGAGATTCTACTTTGTCTCTGTACTGACGCTTAGCTTGTTTGATAGCCTTACGGAGGGAATAGCTGCACTGTTTGTATTCAGTCATGTTACCATACACCTTGCCCTGATTGAAAGCAGTGGTTCGCGCTTTCAGTTTCACGCGAATGCTGCCATCAATCCACGGTTTCTGGTTAGGGAATGTTTTAATCGTTGCTATGGGAACGACATATTCAACGCACGTTCTAATGAACTCGCACACCGAATCAGCGTATTCGTCAATGTTGTTATCTGACGCAATACGAAACATGTCCCAGTCCACGTGATGGAAGCAGTCTTGGAGTGTGGAGTCAGCTTGGTCGGACCAGCGTTGGACAGACCTCAGCGTGGGAGCTTCTTTTTTAATTTTTGTCTGTAGGCAGGTATCAGCAAAATGGAGTCGTGGTCAGCTTTTCCGAAGGGGGCGGGGCAGGGCCTTATATGCGTCGCGGAAGTTAGAGTAACAGTGATCCAAGGTTTTTCCACCCCTGGTTGTGCAATCGATATGCTGATAAAATTTAGGGAGTCTTGTTTTCAGATTAGCCTTGTTAAAATCCCCAGTAACAATGAATGCAGCCTCCGGATAAATGGTTTCCAGTTTGTAAAGAGTTAAATAAAGTTCATTCAGAGCCATCGATGTGTCTGCTTGGGGGGGGATATATACGGCTGTGATTATAATCGAAGAGAATTCTCTTGGTAGATAATGCGGTCTACATTTGATTGTGAGGAATTCTAAATCAGATGAACAGAAGGATTTGAGTTCCTGTATGTTTCTTTCATCGCACCATGCCTCGTTAGCCATAAGGCATACACCCCCACCCCTCTTCTTACCAGAAAGGTGTTTGTTTCTGTCGGCGCGATGCGTGGAAAAACCCGTTGGCTGCACCGCTTCGGATAGCGTCTCTCCAGTCAGCCATGTTTCCGTGAAGCACAGAACGTTACAGTCTCTGATGTCCCTCTGGAATGCTACCCTTGCTCGGATTTCATCAACCTTGTTGTCAAGAGACAGGACATTGGCAAGAAGAATTCTAAGAAGTGGGGCAATATGTGCCCGTCTCCGTAGTCTGACCAGAAGACCGCCTCGTTTCCCTCTTTTTCTGAGTTGTTTTTTTGGGTCGCTGCATGCGATCCATTCCGTTGTCCTGTTTGTAAGGCAGAACACAGGATCCGCGTCGCGAAAAACATATTCTTGGTCGTACTGATGGTGGGTTGACGCTGATCTTATATACAGTAGTTCTTCTCGACTGTATGTAATGAAACCTAAGATGACCTGGGGTACTAATGTAAGAAATAACACGTAAAAAAAACAAAAAACTGCATAGTTTCCTAGGAACGCCAAGTGAGGCGGCCATCTCTGTCGGCGCCGGAAGTAACAGCTCAACACTAGACAGACTGTTCCCCCCCACACCATCCAACACCAGACAGACTGTTCCCCCCACACCATCCAACACTAGACAGACTGTTTCTCCCCACACCATTCAACACCAGACAGACTGTTTACCCCTACACCATCCAACACTAGACAGACTGTTCCCCCCCCACACCATTCAACACTAGACAGACTGTCCCCCCACACCATCCAACACCAGACAGACTGTACCCCCACACCATCTAACACTATACAGACTGCCCCCCCCTCACACCATTCAACACTAGACAGACTGTTTCCCCCACACCATTCAACACTAGACAGACTGTGTACCCCTACACCATCCAACACTAGACAGACTGTCCCCCCCCCCACACCATCTAACACTATACAGACTGCCCCCCCTCACACCATTCAACACTAGACAGACTGTTTCCCCCACACCATTCAACACTAGACAGACTGTTTCCCCCACACCATTCAACACTAGACAGACTGTGTACCCCTACACCATCCAACACTAGACAGACTGTCCCCCCCCCACCCATCTAACACTATACAGACTGCCCCCTCACACCATTCAACACTAGACAGACTGTTCGTCCCCCCCTACACCATCCAACACTAGACAGACTGTTCCCCCCACACCATTCAACACTAGACAGACTGTTTCCCCCACACCATTCAACACTAGACAGACTGTTTCCCCCACACCATCCAACACTATACAGACTGCCCCCCCCCTCACACCATTCAACACTAGACAGACTGTTTCCCCCACACCATTCAACACTTGACAGACTGTTCCCCCCCACACCATCCAACACTAGACAGACTGTTCCCCCTCACACCATTCAACACTAGACGGACTGTTTCCCCCACACCATTCAACACTAGACGGACTGTTTCCCCCACACCATTCAACACTAGACGGACTGTTTCCCCCACATCATTCAACACTAGACAGACTGTTCCCCCCCACACCATCCAACACCAGACAGACTGTTCCCCCTCACACCATTCAACACTAGACAGACTGTTCCCCCCACACCATCCAACACTAGACGGACTGTTTCCCCCACACCATCCAACACTAGACGGACTGTTTCCCCCACACCATTCAACACTAGACGGACTGTTTCCCCCACATCATTCAACACTAGACGGACTGTTTCCCCCACACCATCCAACACTAGACGGACTGTTTCCCCATCATTCAACACTAGACAGACTGTTCCCCCCACACCATCCAACACTAGACAGACTGTTCCCCCCCACACCATCCAGCACCAGACAGACTGTTCCCCTCACACCATTCAACACTAGACAGACTGTTCCCCCACACCATCCAACACTAGACAGACTGTTCCCCCACACCATCCAACACTAGACGGACTGTTTCCACACCATTCAACACTAGACAGAC
>NW_027011161.1:0-25787 GCF_036934945.1 Oncorhynchus masou masou | reverse complement strand
GGGTCCTGGGTCTGTTTGTGTTGCTGTCCTGGGGCTCTGTGGGGTCTGTTTGTGTTGCTGTCCTGGGGCTCTGTGGGATCTGTTTGTGTTGCTGTCCTGGGGCTCTGTGTGGTCTGTTTGTGTTGCTGTCCTGGGGCTCTGTGGGGTCTGTTTTTGTTGCGGTCCTGGGGCTCTGTGGGGTCTGTTTGTGTTGCTGTCCTGGGGCTCTGTGGGGTCTGTTTTTGTTGCTGTCCTGGGGCTCTGTGGGGTCTGTTTGTGTTGCTGTCCTGGGGCTCTGTGGGGTCTGTTTTTATTGCTGTCCTGGGGCTCTGTGGGGTCTGTTTGTGTTGCTGTCCTGGAGCTCTGTGGGGTCTGTTTGTGTTGCTGTCCTGGAGCTCTGTGGGGTCTGTTTGTGTTGCTGTCCTGGGGCTCTGTGTGATCTGTTTGTGTTGCTGTCCTGGGGCTCTGTGGGATCTGTTTGTGTTGCTGTCCTGGGGCTCTGTGGGGTCTGTTTGTGTTGCTGTCCTGGGGCTCTGTGGGGTCTGTTTGTGTTGCTGTCCTGGGGCTCTGTGGGATCTGTTTGTGTTGCTGTCCTGGGGCTCTGTGGGGTCTGTTTTTGTTGCTGTCCTGGGGCTCTGTGGGATCTGTTTGTGTTGCTGTCCTGGGGCTCTGTGGGGTCTGTTTGTGTTGCTGTCCTGGGGCTGTCCTGGGGCTCTGTGGGTCTATTTGTGAACTGAGACTCAGGACAAGCTTGTTAAGTTTAAACCTTTACGATTACAGTGGAACGTTTTATCCAGGAAGTTGTCTTAAAGGGATTTAATTTGTTGCCTAATTCTTTTTGGTTTCCACACTACATTCCATCTATAGCATTTCTTAATATTATTCAGGTCCTTTTGCTTTGATGCCTCATGATTGAGTTTTGCTCTGTTCAAGTAGACTGTGATTTTGCTGTGATCCGATAGAGGTGTCAGTGGGCTGACTGTGAACGCTCTGAGAGACTCTGGGTTGAGGTCAGTGATTAAGTCTACAGTACTACTGCCAAGAGGTGAGCTATATGTGTACCTACCGTAGGAGTCCTCTCGAAGCCTACTATTGACTACGTACAGTTGAAGTCGGAAATTTACATACACCTTAGCCAAATATATTTAAATTCAGTTTTTCACAATTCCTGACATTTTATCCTAGTAAAAATTCCCTGTCTTAGGTCAGTTAGGATCACAACTTTATTTTAAGAACGTGAAATGTCAGAATAATAATAGAGAGAATTTCAGTTTTTAGTAGAGAGTATTTCAGTTTTCATTTCTTTCATCACATTCCTAGTGGGTCAGAAGTTTACATACACTCAATTAGTATTTGGTAGCATTGCCTTTAAATTGTTTAACTTGGGTCAAACGTTTTGGGTAGCCTTCCACAAGCTTCCCACAATAAATTGGGTAAATGTTGGCCCATTCCTCCTGGCAGAGCTGGTGTAACTGAGGCAGGTTTGTAGGCCTCCTTGCTCGCACACGCTTTTTCAGTTCTGCCCACAAATGTTGTATTGGATTGAGGTCAGGGCTTTGTGATGGCCACTCCAATACCTTGCCTTTGTTGTCCTGAAGCCATTTTGCCACATCTTTGGAAGTATGCTTGGGGTCATTGTCCATTTGGAAGACCCATTTGTGACCCACCTTTAACTTCCTGACTGATGTCTTGAGATTTTGCTTCAATATATCCACATAATTGTTCTACCTCATGATGCCATCTATTTTTGTGAAGTGCACCAGTCCCTCCTGCTGCAAGGCACCCTGTTACGATAACTAGGAGTGGTGGGTGGAATCAGGCGCAGAGAGCAGGGTTCAGTCGTTTTGTCAAATTTATTCCCCAGCGCAACAAAACGGTTACGCCAACACACAGGGCGTATATAAGTTGCCAGTCCAAACAATAGGACAGAAATAGTCCGGCGAATAAGGATATGAACAAACAAGGATATGAACAAAACAAGCTGCACAAATACCCAGCGGGCCTATTGCCCTTAAATAACCTACAAACAAACCCTAATACAAAACAGGTGTACCCAATTAACCAATAACCAAAACAAACGGAAAGGGAATCGATGGCAACTAATAGGCCGGCGACGACGACCGCCGAGCCCATCCCGAACAGGATGAGGCAACATCCTCGGCGAGGTTCGTGACACACCCCCACAACATGACGCTGCCACCCCCGTGCTTCACGGTTGGGATGGTGTTCTTTGGCTTGCAAGCCTCCCCCTTTTTCCTCCAAGCATAACGATGGTCATTATGGCCAAACAGTTCTACTTAATTCATCAGACCAGAGGACATTTCTCCAAAAAGTACGATCTTTGTCCCCATTTGCAGTTGAAAACCGTAGTCTGGATTTTTATGGCAGTTTTGGAGCAGTGGCTTCTTCCTTGCTGAGTGGCCTTTCAGGTTATGTCGATATAGGACTCGTTTTACTGTGGATATAGATACTTTTGTACCTGTTTCCTCCAGCATCTTCACAAGGACCTTTGCTGTTCTGGGATTGATTTGCACTTTTCACATCAAAGTACGTTCATCTCTAGGAGACAGAACGCGTCTCTTTCCTGAGCGGTATGACGGCTGCGTGGTCCCATGGTGTTTAACGTGTTCACGCTACACGTTCCCCAAGGGCACCCCCCCACTCAACTCAAAAAGTGGCCCACAGAATGCAAAAATATTCTTAGAAATATTTCACCTCCACACATTATCAAGTCCAATAGCTCAAATGAAAGATAAACACCTTGTTCATCAACCCAGCGAGTCAGATTTCTAAAATGTTTTACGACGAAAACATAGCACATATGTATGTCAAACCACCACAAAGACACAGACGATATGTAGCCATTTTGTCGAACAAAAGATGCAATCACAAACGCAGGATAAAAAGAAAAATAATTCACTAACCTATTACTGTCATTCATCAGATGACAGTAATAGGACATGTTACACAGTACATTTATGTTTTTTTCAATAATATGCAATTTATATCCATAAATCTCCGTTTACATTGACGCCATGTTCAGAAAATGCTAAAAAATGTCCGGAGAAATTATAGATAGCTCCGCCAGATAACAGCAATACATATCATAAACTTTGACTAAATATACATGTTCTACATATAGTTAGAAAGATACACTGCTTCTTAATGCAATCGCTTTGTCACATTTCTTTTTAACGTTACAGAAATCGTTTACTATTCAATAATCTGAGACGGCGCTCAGACATAAGCAATATTTCTCCGCTATGTTGGAGTCAACAGAAACACAAAATTACAACATAAATATTCCCTTACCTTTGATGGTCTTCGATCAGAATGTAGTGGAAGGAGTCATACTTACCCAATACATTGTTTCTTTTCAAGTCGTGTGTCTTTGTATTAGCATCTGCTACCACTTTCAGCTGAAATGCATCCAAAATTACTTCTGGTCTCGTTGCGCATCAAAACTTCAAAATTACATATTATATGTTGACTAAACTGGTCAAACTAAGTGCAGAATCAAGCTTTAGGATGTTATAAACGTACAAAACAATTCTCAATTCAAACCGACAATCTGACTTCTTCTCATGCAAGTTGGAACAAAGGGAGCTCTGTGCCCAACGCGCACCTGAAAGCGCATGTATTTTCTCGCGACACTCGCTATTTTGCCTGCCAAAGGGTCAAAGCTCGCGGGATTTGCACAATTAAACGCTCTACTGATAGAGGACATCTCGTGGAAGACCAAGAAACTGTTCCCAGATCCATAGCTGGTTGGGAAGGGTGGGGCGATGACGTCAAAGTTGGCCCAACTTTCTGGATGACAAAACTAATTTGGGAGATTGGCTGCCCTGTGAGTTCTGCTATACATACAGACATAATTCAAACGGTTTTAGAAGCTTTAGAGTGTTTTCTATTACTATAATAATTATTATATGTATATATTAGCAATGTTGGACAGATTTGTTTTCAGTTTACTATGGGCACGCAATTCATCCAAAGGGGGCAGTATTGTCCCGAGCCTTAACAGGAACGTGCATACTATTGTTTGTCCAGATGAATGTGGTACCTTCAGGCATCTCCTTCCTGAGTGGTATGATGGCTGCGTGGTCCCATGGCGTTTATACTTGCGTGCTAGTCTTTGTACAGATGAACGTGGTTCCTTCAGGCATCTCCTTCCTGAGTGGTATGACGGCTGTGTGGTCCCATGGTGTTTATACTGGCGTGCTAGTCTTTGTCCAGATGAATGTGGTACCTTCAGGCATCTCCTTCCTGAGTGGTATGACGGCTGTGTGGTCCCATGGTGTTTATACTTGCGTGCTAGTCTTTGTCCAGATGAATGTGGTACCTTCAGGCATCTCCTTCCTGAGTGGTATGATGGCTGTGTGGTCCCATGTTGTTTATACTTGCGTGCTAGTCTTTGTCCAGATGAATGTGGTACCTTCAGGTGTTTGGAAATTGCTCTCAAGGATGAACCAGATTTTTGGAGGTTTACAATTATTTTCTGAGGTCTTGGCTGATTTTTTTGATTTTCCCATGATGCCAAGAAAAGAGGTACTGAGTTTGAAGGTAGGCCTTGAAATACTTCCACAGGTACACCTCCAATTGACTCCAATGATGTCAATTAGCCTATCAGAAGCTTCTAAAGCCATGACATCACTTTCTGGAATTTTCCAAGCACAGTCAATTTAGTGTTTGTAATCTTCTGACCCACTGGAATTGTGATACAGTGAATTAGTGAAATAATCTGTCTGTAAACAATTGTTGGAAAAATTACTTTTGTCATACAAAGTAGATGTGCGCTAAGCGCTAAGAACCTTGGCGTATCCTGGACAACACCCTGTCGTTCTCAACCAACATCATGGCGGTGGCCCGTTCCTGTAGGTTCATGCTCTACAACATCCGCAGAGTACGACCCTGCCTCACACAGGAAGCGGCGCAGGTCCTAATCCAGGCACTTGTCATCTCCCGTCTGGATTACTGCAACTCGCTGTTGGCTGGGCTCCCTGCCTGTGCCATTAAACCCCTACAACTCATCCAGAACGCCGCAGCCCGTCTGGTGTTCAACCTTCCCAAGTTCTCTCACGTCACCCCGCTCCTCCGCTCTCTCCACTGGCTTCCAGTTGAAGCTCGCATCCGCTACAAGACCATGGTGCTTGCCTACGGAGCTGTGAGGGGAACGGCACCGCAGTACCTCCAGGCTCTGATCAGGCCCTACACCCAAACAAGGGCACTGCGTTCATCCACCTCTGGCCTGCTCGCCTCCCTACCACTGAGGAAGTACAGTTCCCGCTCAGCCCAGTCAAAACTGTTCGCTGCTCTGGCCCCCCAATGGTGGAACAAACTCCCTCACGACGCCAGGACAGCAGAGTCAATCACCACCTTCCGGAGACACCTGAAACCCCACTTCTTCAAGGAATACCTAGGATAGGATAAGCAATCCTTCCCACCCCCCCCCCCCCCTTAAATGATTTAGATGCACTATTGTAAAGTGGCTGTTCCACTGGATGTCAGAAGGTGAATTTTTGTAAGTCGCTCTGGATAAGAGCGTCTGCTAAATGACTTAAATGTAAATGTGCTAACCGACTTGGCAAAACTATAGTTTGCTAACAAGAAATTTGTGGAGTGGTTGAAAAACGAGTTTTAATGACTACAACCTAAGTGTATGTAAACTTCACACTTCAACTGTACATATCATACCCAGCAGAGGAGTCCCCTCAGAGCCTACCATTGACTATGTACAGACCCAGCAGAGGAGTCCCCTCAGAGCCTACCATTGACTATGTTCATACCCAGGATGTAACAGAGCTATAGGTGTACCTACCATAGGAGTCCCCTCAGAGCCTACCATTAACTATGTACAGACCCAGGATGTAACAGAGCTATAGGTGTACCTACCATAGGAGTCCCCTCAGAGCCTACCATTAACAATGTACATACCCAGGATGTAACAGAGCTATAGGTGTACCTACCATAGGATTCCCCTCAGAGCCTACCATTAACAATGTACATACCCAGGATGTAACAGAGCTATAGGTGTACCTACCATTGACTATGTACAGACCCAGGATGTAACAGAGCTATAGGTGTACCTACCATAGGAGTCCCCTCAGAGCCTACCATTAACAATGTACATACCCAGGATGTAACAGAGCTATAGGTGTACCTACCATTGACTATGTACAGACCCAGCGTGCGACGTAGCTGCAGGAGTTGTGACCCGTTTTTGTTGGTTACGTTGTCGTAGTTGAGTCTAGGGGCATATGTGGGAGGGAATGCTGTCACCTCCAGGCAGGTGTTTGTCCCCCTGTGTGCTGAGGGTGTCAGGTTCTTGTCCAGTTCTGGTATTTAGGTCACCACAGACTAGTTCATGTCCCTGGGCCTGGAAATGATTGATTTCCCCCTCCAGGATGGAGAAGCTGTCTTCATTAAAGTATGGGGATTCTAGTGGGGGGATGTAGGCAGCACACAGGAGGACATTTTTCTCTGTTGAGATCATTTCCTTTTGAATTTCTAGCCAAATGTAAAAGGTTACTGTTTTGACTAATTTAATAGTGTGTTCGGTCTGCTCTATACCAGACTATTATACCCCCTGAGTCTCTGGTAGTGTGGTGGATGGGACTCCCAGCTCTCTGTAACCTAGAGGACAACCAGTGGGTTGGGTCTGCTCTATACCAGACTATTATACCCCCTGAGTCTCTGGTAGTGTGGTGGATGGGACTCCCAGCTCTCTGTAACCTAGAGGACAACCAGTGGGTTCAGTCTGCTCTATACCAGACTATTATACCCCCTGAGTCTCTGGTAGTGTGGTGGATGGGACTCCCAGCTCTCTGTAACCTAGAGGACAACCAGTGGGTTCGGTCTGCTCTATACCAGACTATTATACCCCCTGAGTCTCTGGTAGTGTGGTGGATGGGACTCCCAGCTCTCTGTAACCTAGAGGACAACCAGTGGGTTCAGTCTGATCTATACCAGACTATTATACCCCCTGAGTCCCTTCCCTGTTTCACACCTGGTAGTGTGGTGGATGGGACTCCCAGCTCTCTGTAACCTAGAGGACAACCAGTGGGTTCGGTCTGCTCTATACCAGACTATTATACCCCCTGAGTCTCTGGTAGTGTGGTGGATGGGACTCCCAGCTCTCTGTAACCTAGAGGACAACCAGTGGGTTAGGTCTGCTCTATACCAGACTATTATACCCCCTGAGTCTCTGGTAGTGTGGTGGATGGGACTCCCAGCTCTCTGTAACCTAGAGGACAACCAGTGGGTTGGGTCTGCTCTATACCAGACTATTATACCCCCTGAGTCTCTGGTAGTGTGGTGGATGGGACTCCCAGCTCTCTGTAACCTAGAGGACAACCAGTGGGTTCGGTCTGCTCTATACCAGACTATTATACCCCCTGAGTCTCTGGTAGTGTGGTGGATGGGACTCCCAGCTCTCTGTAACCTAGAGGACAACCAGTGGGTTGGGTCTGCTCTATACCAGACTATTATACCCCCTGAGTCTCTGGTAGTGTGGTGGATGGGACTCCCAGCTCTCTGTAACCTAGAGGACAACCAGTGGGTTGGGTCTGCTCTATACCAGACTATTATACCCCCTGAGTCTCTGGTAGTGTGGTGGATGGGACTACCAGCTCTCTGTAACCTAGAGGACAACCAGTGGGTTAGGTCTGCTCTATACCAGACTATTATACCCCTGAGTCTCTGGTAGTGTGGTGGATGGGACTCCAGCTCTCTGTAACCTAGAGGACAACCAGTGGGTTCGGTCTGCTCTATACCAGACTATTATACCCCCTGAGTCTCTGGTAGTGTGGTGGATGGGACTCCCAGCTCTCTGTAACCTAGAGGACAACCAGTGGGTTCGGTCTGCTCTATACCAGACTATTATACCCCCTGAGTCTCTGGTAGTGTGGTGGATGGGACTCCCAGCTCTCTGTAACCTAGAGGACAACCAGTGGGTTCGGTCTGCTCTATACCAGACTATTATACCCCCTGAGTCTCTGGTAGTGTGGTGGATGGGACTACCAGCTCTCTGTAACCTAGAGGACAACCAGTGGGTTAGGTCTGCTCTATACCAGACTATTATACCCCCTGAGTCTCTGGTAGTGTGGTGGATGGGACTACCAGCTCTCTGTAACCTAGAGGACAACCAGTGGGTTAGGTCTGCTCTATACCAGACTATTATACCCCCTGAGTCTCTGGTAGTGTGGTGGATGGGACTCCCAGCTCTCTGTAACCTAGAGGACAACCAGTGGGTTAGGTCTGCTCTATACCAGACTATTATACCCCCTGAGTCTCTGGTAGGTGTGGTGGATGGGACTCCCAGCTCTCTGTAACCTAGAGGACAACCAGTGGGTTCGGTCTGCTCTATACCAGACTATTATACCCCCTGAGTCTCTGGTAGTGTGGTGGATGGGACTCCCAGCTCTCTGTAACCTAGAGGACAACCAGTGGGTTCAGTCTGATCTATACCAGACTATTATACCCCTGAGTCCCTTCCCTGTTTCACACCTGGTAGTGTGGTGGATGGGACTCCCAGCTCTCTGTAACCTAGAGGACAACCAGTGGGTTCGGTCTGCTCTATACCAGACTATTATACCCCTGAGTCTCTGGTAGTGTGGTGGATGGGACTACCAGCTCTCTGTAACCTAGAGGACAACCAGTGGGTTAGGTCTGCTCTATACCAGACTATTATACCCCCTGAGTCTCTGGTAGTGTGGTGGATGGGACTACCAGCTCTCTGTAACCTAGAGGACAACCAGTGGGTTAGGTCTGCTCTATACCAGACTATTATACCCCCTGAGTCTCTGGTAGTGAGGTGGATGGGACTCCCAGCTCTCTGTAACCTAGAGGACAACCAGTGGGTTAGGTCTGCTCTATACCAGACTATTATACCCCCTGAGTCTCTGGTAGTGTGGTGGATGGGACTACCAGCTCTCTGTAACCTAGAGGACAACCAGTGGGTTCAGTCTGATCTATACCAGACTATTATACCCCCTGAGTCTCTGGTAGTGTGGTGGATGGGACTACCAGCTCTCTGTAACCTAGAGGACAACCAGTGGGTTAGGTCTGATCTATACCAGACTATTATACCCCCTGAGTCTCTGCCCTGTTTCACACCTGGTAGTGGGGTGGATGGGACTCCCAGCTCTCTGTAACCTAGAGGACAACCAGTGGGTTCGGTCTGATCTATACCAGACTATTATACCCCCTGAGTCTCTGGTAGTGTGGTGGATGGGACTACCAGCTCTCTGTAACCTAGAGGACAACCAGTGGGTTCGGTCTGATCTATACCAGATTAGCATATCCCCTGAGTCTCTGGTAGTGTGGTGGATGGGACTCCCAGCTCTCTGTAACCTAGAGGACAACCAGTGGGTTTGGTCTGCTCTATACCAGACTATTATACCCCCTGAGTCTCTGGTAGTGTGGTGGATGGGACTACCAGCTCTCTGTAACCTAGAGGACAACCAGTGGGTTAGGTCTGATCTATACCAGACTATTATATCCCCTGAGTCTCTGGTAGTGTGGTGGATGGGACTCCCAGCTCTCTGTAACGTAGAGGACAACCAGTGGGTTCGGTCTGATCTATACCAGATTAGCATATCCCCTGAGTCTCTGGTAGTGTGGTGGATGGGACTACCAGCTCTCTGTAACATAGAGGACAACCAGTGGGTTCGGTCTGATCTATACCAGATTAGCATATCCCCTGAGTCTCTGGTAGTGTGGTGGATGGGACTACCAGCTCTCTGTAACCTAGAGGACAACCAGTGGGTTAGGTCTGATCTATACCAGACAATTATACCCCTGAGTCTCTGCCCTGTTTCACACCTGGTAGTGTGGTGGATGGGACTACCAGCTCTCTGTAGCCTAGAGGACAACCAGTGGGTTAGGTCTGATCTATACCAGACTATTATACCCCCTGAGTCTCTGCCCTGTTTCACACCTGGTAGTGGGGTGGATGGGACTCCCAGCTCTATGTAACCTAGAGGACAACCAGTGGGTTCGGTCTGATCTATACCAGACTATTATACCCCCTGAGTCTCTGGTAGTGTGGTGGATGGGACTACCAGCTTTCTGTAACCTAGAGGACAACCAGTGGGTTCGGTCTGATCTATACCAGACTATTATACCCCCTGAGTCTCTGGTAGTGTGGTGGATGGGACTACCAGCTCTCTGTAACCTAGAGGACAACCAGTGGGTTAGGTCTGCTCTATACCAGACTATTATACCCCCTGAGTCTCTGGTAGTGTGGTGGATGGGACTACCAGCTCTCTGTAACCTAGAGGACAACCAGTGGGTTAGGTCTGCTCTATACCAGACTATTATACCCCCTGAGTCTCTGGTAGTGTGGTGGATGGGACTCCCAGCTCTCTGTAACCTAGAGGACAACCAGTGGGTTAGGTCTGATCCATACCAGACTATTATACCCCCTGAGTCTCTGCCCTGTTTCACACCTGGTAGTGTGGTGGATGGGACTACCAGCTCTCTGTAACCTAGAGGACAACCAGTGGGTTAGGTCTGCTCTATACCAGACTATTATACCCCCTGAGTCTCTGCCCTGTTTCACACCTGGTAGTGTGGTGGATGGGACTACCAGCTCTCTGTAACCTAGAGGACAACCAGTGGGTTCGGTCTGATCTATACCAAACTATTATACCCCCTGAGTCCCTGCCCTGTTTCACACCTGGTAGTGTGGTGGATGGGACTCCCAGCTCTCTGTAACCTAGAGGACAACCAGTGGGTCCATCTCCTCTATACCACCCACCTGGTAGTGTGGTGGATGGGACTACCAGCTCTCTGTAACCTAGAGGACAACCAGTGGGTTCGGTCTGCTCTATACCACCCACCTGGTAGTGTGGTGGATGGGACTACCAGCTCTCTGTAACCTAGAGGACAACCAGTGGGTTCGGTCTGCTCTATACCACCCACCTGGTAGTGTGGTGGATGGGACTCCCAGCTCTCTGTAACCTAGAGGACAACCAGTGGGTCCATCTCCTCTATACCACCCACCTGGTAGTGTGGTGGATGGGACTACCAGCTCTCTGTAACCTAGAGGGCAACCAGTGGGTCCATCTCCTCTATACCACCCACCTGGTAGTGTGGTGGATGGGACTCCCAGCTCTCTGTAACCTAGAGGACAACCAGTGTGTCCGTCTCCTCTATACCACCCACCTGGTAGTGGGGTGGATGGGACTCCCAGCTCTCTGTAACCTAGAGGACAACCAGTGGGTTCCGTCTCCTCTATACCACCCACCTGGTAGTGTGGTGGATGGGACTACCAGCTCTCTGTAACCTAGAGGACAACCAGTGGGTCCATCTCCTCTATACCACCCACCTGGTAGTGGGGTGGATGGGACTACCAGCTCTCTGTAACCTAGAGGACAACCAGTGGGTCTGTCTCCTCTATAGCACCCACCTGGTAGTGTGGTGGATGGGACTACCAGCTCTCTGTAACCTAGAGGACAACCAGTGGGTCCATCTCCTCTATACCACCCACCTGGTAGTGTGGTGGATGGGACTCCCAGCTCTCTGTAACCTAGAGGACAACCAGTGGGTCCATCTCCTCTATACCACCCACCTGGTAGTGTGGTGGATGGGACTACCAGCTCTCTGTAACCTAGAGGACAACCAGTGGGTCCATCTCCTCTATACCACCCACCTGGTAGTGGGGTGGATAGGACTACCAGCTCTCTGTAACCTAGAGGACAACCAGTGGGTCTGTCTCCTCTATACCACCCACCTGGTAGTGTGGTGGATGGGACTACCAGCTCTCTGTAACCTAGAGGACAACCAGTGGGTCCATCTCCTCTATACCACCCACCTGGTAGTGGGGTGGATGGGACTACCAGCTCTCTGTAACCTAGAGGACAACCAGTGGGTCCATCTCCTCTATACCACCCACCTGGTAGTGTGGTGGGTGGGACTACCAGCTCTCTGTAACCTAGAGGACAACCAGTGGGTCCATCTCCTCTATACCACCCACCTGGTAGTGTGGTGGATGGGACTACCAGCTCTCTGTAACCTAGAGGACAACCAGTGGGTCTGTCTCCTCTATAGCACCCACCTGGTAGTGTGGTGGATGGGACTCCCAGCTCTCTGTAACCTAGAGGGCAACCAGTGGGTTCCGTCTCCTCTATACCACCCACCTGGTAGTGTGGTGGATGGGACTACCAGCTCTCTGTAACCTAGAGGGCAACCAGTGGGTCCATCTCCTCTATACCACCCACCTGGTAGTGTGGTGGATGGGACTACCAGCTCTCTGTAACCTAGAGGGCAACCAGTGGGTTCCGTCTCCTCTATACCACCCACCTGGTAGTGGGGTGGATGGGACTACCAGCTCTATGTAACCTAGAGGGCAACCAGTGGGTCTGTCTCCTCTATACCACCCACCTGGTAGTGGGGTGGATGGGACTACCAGCTCTCTGTAACCTAGAGGACAACCAGTGGGTCCATCTCCTCTATACCACCCACTTGGTAGTGTGGTGGATGGGACTACCAGCTCTCTGTAACCTAGAGGACAACCAGTGGGTCCATCTCCTCTATACCACCCAACTGGTAGTGGGGTGGATGGGACTACCAGCTCTCTGTAACCTAGAGGACAACCAGTGGGTCTGTCTCCTCTATAGCACCCACCTGGTAGTGTGGTGGATGGGACTACCAGCTCTCTGTAACCTAGAGGACAACCAGTGGGTCCATCTCCTCTATACCACCCACCTGGTAGTGTTGTGGATGGGACTCCCAGCTCTCTGTAACCTAGAGGACAACCAGTGGGTCCATCTCCTCTATACCACCCACCTGGTAGTGGGGTGGATGGGACTACCAGCTCTCTGTAACCTAGAGGACAACCAGTGGGTCTGTCTCCTCTATAGCACCCACCTGGTAGTGTGGTGGATGGGACTCCCAGCTCTCTGTAACCTAGAGGGCAACCAGTGGGTTCCGTCTCCTCTATACCACCCACCTGGTAGTGTGGTGGATGGGACTACCAGCTCTCTGTAACCTAGAGGGCAACCAGTGGGTCCATCTCCTCTATACCACCCACCTGGTAGTGTGGTGGGTGGGACTACCAGCTCTCTGTAACCTAGAGGGCAACCAGTGGGTTCCGTCTCCTCTATACCACCCACCTGGTAGTGTGGTGGATGGGACTACCAGCTCTCTGTAACCTAGAGGGCAACCAGTGGGTCCATCTCCTCTATACCACCCACCTGGTAGTGTGGTGGATGGGACTACCAGCTCTCTGTAACCTAGAGGGCAACCAGTGGGTTCCGTCTCCTCTATACCACCCACCTGGTAGTGGGGTGGATGGGACTACCAGCTCTATGTAACCTAGAGGGCAACCAGTGGGTCTGTCTCCTCTATACCACCCACCTGGTAGTGGGGTGGATGGGACTACCAGCTCTCTGTAACCTAGAGGACATCCAGTGGGTCCATCTCCTCTATACCACCCACTTGGTAGTGTGGTGGATGGGACTACCAGCTCTCTGTAACCTAGAGGACAACCAGTGGGTCCATCTCCTCTATACCACCCAACTGGTAGTGGGGTGGATGGGACTACCAGCTCTCTGTAACCTAGAGGACAACCAGTGGGTCTGTCTCTCTATAGCACCCACCTGGTAGTGTGGTGGATGGGACTACCAGCTCTCTGTAACCTAGAGGACAACCAGTGGGTCCATCTCCTCTATACCACCCACCTGGTAGTGTTGTGGATGGGACTCCCAGCTCTCTGTAACCTAGAGGACAACCAGTGGGTCCATCTCCTCTATACCACCCACCTGGTAGTGTGGTGGATGGGACTACCAGCTCTCTGTAACCTAGAGGACAACCAGTGGGTCTGTCTCCTCTATACCACCCACCTGGTAGTGTGGTGGATGGGACTCCCAGCTCTCTGTAACCTAGAGAGGGCAACCAGTGGGTTCCGTCTCCTCTATACCACCCACCTGGTAGTGTGGTGGATGGGACTACCAGCTCTCTGTAACCTAGAGGCAACCAGTGGGTCCATCTCCTCTATACCACCCCACCCTGGTAGTGTGGTGGGTGGGACTACAGCTCTCTGTAACCTAGAGGACAAGCCCAGTGGGTCCATCTTCTATACCACCCACCTGGTAGTGTGGTGGATGGGACTACAGCTCTCTGTAACCTAGAGGACAACCAGTGGGTCTGTCTCCTCTATAGCACCCACTGGTAGTGTGGTGGATGGGACTCCCAGCTCTCTGTAGCCTAGAGGGCAACCAGTGGGTTCCGTCTCCTCTATACCACCCACCTGGTAGTGTGGTGGATGGGACTACCAGCTCTCTGTAACCTAGAGGGCAACCAGTGGGTCCATCTCCTCTATACCACCCACCTGGTAGTGTGGTGGATGGGACTACCAGCTCTCTGTAACCTAGAGGGCAACCAGTGGGTTCCGTCTCCTCTATACCACCCACCTGGTAGTGGGGTGGATGGGACTACCAGCTCTATGTAACCTAGAGGGCAACCAGTGGGTCTGTCTCCTCTATACCACCCACCTGGTAGTGGGGTGGATGGGACTACCAGCTCTCTGTAACCTAGAGGACAACCAGTGGGTCCATCTCCTCTATACCACCCACCTGGTAGTGTGGGTGGGATGGACTACCAGCTCTGTAACTAGAGGACAACCAGTGGGTCCATCTCTATACCACCCAACTGGTAGTGGGTGGATGGGACTACCAGCTCTCTGTAACCTAGAGGACAACCAGTGGGTCTGTCTCCTCCTATAGCACCCACCTGGTAGTGTGGTGGATGGGACTACCAGCTCTCTGTAACCTAGAGGACAACCAGTGGGTCCATCTCCTCTATACCACCCACCTGGTAGTGTGGTGGATGGGACTCCCAGCTCTCTGTAACCTAGGGCAACCAGTGGGTTCCGTCTCCTCTATACCACCCACCTGGTAGTGTGGTGGATGGGACTACCAGCTCTCTGTAACCTAGAGGGCAACCAGTGGGTCCATCTCCTCTATACCACCCACCTGGTAGTGTGGTGGATGGGATACCAGCTCTCTGTAACCTAGAGGGCAACCAGTGGGTTCCGTCCTCTATACCACCCACCTGGTAGTGTGGTGGATGGGACTACCAGCTCTCTGTAACCTAGAGGGCAACCAGTGGGTCCATCTCCTCTATACCACCCACCTGGTAGTGTGGTGGATGGGACTACCAGCTCTCTGTAACCTAGAGGGCAAACCCAGTGGGTTCCCGTCTCCTCCTATACCACCCACCCTGGTAGTGTGGTGGATGGGACTCCCAGCTCTCTGTAACCTAGGAGGACAACCAGTGGGTTCCGTCTCCTCTATACCACCCACCTGGTAGTGTGGTGGATGGGACTACCAGCTCTGTAACCTAGAGGACAACCAGTGGGTTCCGTCTCCTCTATACCAGGTTTCTTGTAGGATGACAATGTCTGTAGTTATGACTCATTTAATGAAGTCCAGGTTCCTGCTCTTTGGGCCAAAGGCAGATGACCTCCAGGCCTGGGATATTCCAGGATGAGATTCTGAAGGCGTTGTGTTCCCTAAAGTGTCCAATGTTGTTAGTCGCGTGTTAAGGCCTCAGATTCTAGCTGGATTATGTTGGAGAGGCTTCCATTAAAGAACACCCTCTGTGTTCTGTTAGACAGGTAACCCTTTATCCACATTATAGCAGGGGTGTAAAGCCATAACACATTCTAGAACACCCTCTGTGTTCTGTTAGACAGGTAACTCTTTATCCACATTATAGCAGGGTGTAAAGCCATATCATTCTAGAACACCTCTGTGTTCTGTTAGACAGGTAACTCTTTATCCACATTATAGGGTGTAAAGCCATAACACATTCTAGAACACCCCCTGTGTTCTGTTAGACAGGTAACTCTTTATCCAGCATTATAGCAGGGGGTGTAAAGCCATAACACATTCTAGAACACCCTCTGTGTTCTGTTAGACAGGTAACTCTTTATCCACATTATAGCAGGGGTGTAAAGCCATACACATTCTAGAACACCCTCTGTGTTCTGTTAGACAGGTAACTCTTTATCCACAATATAGCAGGGGTGTAAAGCCATAACACATTCTAGAACACCCCCTGTGTTCTGTTAGACAGGTAACTCTTTATCCACATTATAGCAGGGGTGTAAAAGTCATAACACATTCTAGAACACCCCCTGTGTTCTGTTAGACAGGTAACTCTTTATCCACATTATAGCAGGGGGTGTAAAGTCATAACACATTCTAGAACACCCCCTGTGTTCTGTTAGACAGGTAACTCTTTATCCACATTATAGCAGTGTAAAGCCATACAACATGTGTTTTCCAGCAGCAGACTATGATCAATAATGTCAAAAGCCACACTGAAGTCCCCTCCTGTGTGAGGTCTCTCTCTCTCTCCCTACGTCTCTTTCTGTCTACTGTAATAACTAGCACTCTCGATTTATGTTACGTTACACCTAACAAAACACACACATTCACTCTAACACACCCCCGAGGCTGCAGAACAATGTTTACCAAGTCAGCATTTCCATCTTTCAAAGAAGACAAGAGAAGAAGAAACGAATAGCATGAGGTCAGCAACTGTAGGTCTGGTTCCACACACACACATACTCTGTTTACTGAGTGTGTAGTAGAAGGATGTCAAGCCCTGAGGGCTTCCTTCATATCTTCAAGCTTTTCTGTGGTTGACACACCCGATATATACACAATACATTTATAAACCAAATAGAATACAGAATACATTAAATTCACTTAATCGAACACGAAACTCCAGTTAGATCCAATTTGTACATATTGCTTACACTAATTCAATCGCTTTCAATTCAATAAAATAAAAAATAAGTAAAATTAAGAAATTCAAATATACGCATGGGGATGTGTGAAACGTACTCCTCAGTTTAAATGGTCCCCTCTGGCGCCAATGAATAGCTAATGTTGTGGTGTGGCGCCGACTGGAAAGACGCTATGGGAGGATGGTCACGTGTGCCAACGTTGTAGCCTCGGTGTCAGCTGCATCAGCAGGAAGTGGTACTCACTAAGCAGGCAGCGGTTAAACACACAGAGACTATTAACGTTTCTCTCCACTCTCTCTGGGTGCGTATACACCTGCACCATGTGTCCCGCTCAGCAGACACCAGCACATGGTCATTATGAACATGGCCTGTACACTGTCCTGTACTATACCATAGTGTACTGTACTATACTGTACTATACTATACTGTACTGTACTATATCACACTGTACTGTACTATACTATACCATAGTGTACTGTACTGTACTGTACTGTACCATAGTGTACTGTACTATACTGTACTATACTATACTGTACTGTACTATACCATAGTGTACTGTACTATACTGTACTATACTATACTGTACTGTACTATACTGTACCATGCTATACCATACTATACTATACCATAGTGTACTGTACTATACTGTACTATACTGTACTATATCACACTGTACTGTACTATACCATAGTGTACTGTACTATACTGTACTATACTGTACTATATCACACTGTACTGTACTATACCATAGTGTACTGTACTATACTGTACTATACTGTACTATATCACACTGTACTGTAATATGCTATAGTATACTGTACCATGCTATACCATAGTGTACTGTACTATACTGTACTATACTGTACTATACTGCACTATACTGTACTATACCACACTGTACTGTACTATACTGTACTATACTATACTATACTATACTGTACTGTACTATACTGTACTATACTGTACTATACTGTACTATACTATACTGCACTATACTATACCATACTGTACTGTACTGTACTATACTGTACTATACTATACTGCACTATACTATACCATACTGTACTGTACTGTACTATACTGCACTATACTATACTGCACTATACTGTACTGTACTGTGCTATACTGTACTATACTATACTGCACTATACTATACCATACTGTACTGTACTGTACTATACTGTACTATACCATACTGTACTATACTGTACTATACATTACTGTACTATACTATACTATACTATACTATGCTATGCTACACTATACTATACTGTACTGTACTATACTGTAATATACTATACTATGCTATGCTATACCGTACTGTGCTGTACTATACTATACTGTGCTGTACTATCCTATACTATAGTATACCATACAGTACTGTTCTGCACTGTACTATACTGTACTGTACTATGCTATACTATCCTATACTATACTATGCTATACTGTACTATACTATACTACACTATTCTGTACTATACTATGATATGATATGCTATACTTTACTATACCGTACTGTGCTGTACTATACGATACTATCTAATGCTGTAACGTGCTGCACTATACTGTACTGTACTGTACTGTACTATACCATACTGTACTATACTGTACTATGCTATACTATACGGTAATTTGCTGTACTATACTGTACCATACTATACTATACTGTACTGTACTGTACTATACTATACTGCACTATACTGTACTGTACTGTACTATACTGTGCCATACTATACCATACTGTACTGTACGATACTGTACAATGCTATACTATACTGTACTATACTATACTATCCCGTACTATACTGTGCTATACTGTACTATGCTATACTATATTATACTATACGATACTATACTGTACTGTACTGTACTGTACTATACTATACTATACTACACTGTACTATACTATACTGTACTATACTATACTGTACGGTACTGTACTATACTATACTATACTAAACTGTACTATACTATACCATACTGTACTGTACTGTTCGGTGCTGTACTATACTGTACTATACTACACTATACTATACACTACTATACTACACTATACTATACAGTACTATACTATACTATACTATACTATGCTATACTGTGCTGTACTGTGTTGTACTGTACTGTGCTGTACTGTGCTGTAATGTACTGTGCTGTACTGTACTGTGCTGTACTGTGCTGTGCTGTACTGTGCTGTACTGTACTGTGCTGTACTGTACTGTGCTGTACTGTACTTTGCTGTGCTGTACTGTGCTGTACTGTGCTGTGCTGTGCTGTGCTGTACTGTAATGTGCTGTACTGTGCTGTACTGTACTGTACTGTGCTGTACTGTGCTGTAATGTGCTGTACTGTGCTGTGCTGTGCTGTACTGTGCTGTACTGTGCTGTACTGTACTGTACTGTGCTGTACTGTGCTGTGCTGTGCTGTACTGTGCTGTGCTGTACTGTACTGTACTGTGCTGTGCTGTGCTGTACTGTACTGTGCTGAACTGTACTGTACTGTACTGTGCTGTACTGTGCTGTGCTGTGCTGTGCTGTGCTGTGCTGTGCTGTGCTGTGCTGTGCTGTGCTGTGCTGTACTGTGCTGTGCTGTGCTGTGCTGTGCTGTGCTGAGCTGTGCTGTGCTGTGCTGTGCTGTGCTGTGCTGTGCTGTGCTGTGCTGTGCTGTGCTGCGCTGTAATGTACCATGCTGTGCTGTGCTGTGCTGTGCTGCGTGCTGTGCTGTACTGTGCTGTGCTGTGCTGTGCTACAGTGTACAGCTGTGCTGTGCTGTGCTGTGCTGTACTGTGCTGTACTGTGCTGTACTGTGCTGCGCTGTAATGTACTGTGCTGTACTGTGCTGTACTGTGCTGTGCTGTGCTGTGCTGTGCTGTGCTGTACTGTGCTGTACTGTGCTGTAATGTACTGTGCTGTGCTGTGCTGTACTGTGCTGTGCTGTGCTGTGCTGTACTGTGCTGTGCTGTGCTGTGCTGTGCTGTGCTGCGCTGTAATGTACTGTGCTGTGCTGTACTGTGCTGTACTGTGCTGTGCTGTACTGTGCTGCGCTGTAATGTACTGCGCTGTACTGTGCTGTACTGTGCTGTGCTGTACTGTGCTGTACTGTGCTGTGCTGTGCTGTACTGTGCTGTGCTGTGCTGTGCTGTGCTGTACTGTGCTGTACTGTGCTGTGCTGTACTGTGCTGTGCTGTGCTGTGCTGTACTGTACTGTACTGTGCTGTGCTGTGCTGTGCTGTGCTGTGCTGTGCTGTGCTGTGCTGTAGTGTGCTGTGCTGTGCTGTGCTGTGCTGTGCTGTGCTGTGCTGTGCTGTACTGTGCTGTACTGTACTGTGCTGTGCTGTACTGTGCTGTACTGTGCTGTACCATAGTGTACTGTACTATACTGTACTATACTATACTGTACTGTACTATACCATAGTGTACTGTACTATACTGTACTATACTGTACTGTACTATACTGTACCATGCTATACCATACTATACTATACCATAGTGTACTGTACTATACTGTACTATACTGTACTATATCACACTGTACTGTACTATACCATAGTGTACTGTACTATACTGTACTATACTGTACTATACTGTACTATATCACACTGTACTGTACTATACCATAGTGTACTGTACTATACTGTACTATACTGTACTATATCACACTGTACTGTAATATGCTATAGTATACTGTACCATGCTATACCATAGTGTACTGTACTATACTGTACTATACTGCACTATACTGTACTATACCACACTGTACTGTACTATACTGTACTATACTATACTATACTATACTATACTGTACTGTACTATACTGTACTATACTGTACTATACTGCACTATACTGTACTATACCACACTATACTGTACTATACTGTACTATACATTACTGTACTATACTATACTATACTATACTATGCTATGCTACACTATACTATACTGTACTGTACTATACTGTAATATACTATACTATGCTATGCCATACCGTACTGTGCTGTACTATACTATACTATACTGTGCTGTACTATCCTATACTATAGTATACCATACAGTACTGTTCTGCACTGTACTATACTGTACTGTACTATGCTATACTATCCTATAATATACTATGCTATACTGTACTATACTATACTACACTATTCTGTACTATACTATGATATGATATGCTATACTTTACTATACCGTACTGTGCTGTACTATACTATACTATCTAATGCTGTAACGTGCTGCACTATACTGTACTGTACTGTACTGTACTGTACTATACCATACTGTACTATACTGTACTATGCTATACTATACGGTACTTTGCTGTACTATACTGTACCATACTATACTATACTGTACTGTACTGTACTATACTATACTGCACTATACTATACTGTACTATACTATACTATCCCGTACTATACTGTGCTATACTGTACTATGCTATACTATACTATACTATACTATACTATACGATACTATACTATACTGTACTGTACTATACTATACTACACTGTACTATACTATACTGTACGGTACTGTACTATACTATACTATACTATACTATACTATACTATACTGTACTATACTATACCATACTGTACTGTACTGTACTGTTCTGTGCTATACTGTACTATACTACACTATACTATACAGTACTATACTACACTATACTATACAGTACTATACTATACTATGCTATACTGTGCTGTACTGTGTTGTACTGTACTGTGCTGTACTGTGCTGTACTGTACTGTGCTGTACTGTACTGTGCTGTACTGTGCTGTACTGTACTGTACTGTGCTGTACTGTACTGTGCTGTGCTGTACTGTGCTGTACTGTGCTGTGCTGTGCTGTGCTGTACTGTAATGTGCTGTACTGTGCTGTACTGTACTGTACTGTACTGTGCTGTACTGTGCTGTAATGTGCTGTACTGTGCTGTGCTGTGCTGTACTGTGCTGTACTGTGCTGTACTGTACTGTACTGTACTGTACTGTGCTGTACTGTGCTGTGCTGTGCTGTACTGTGCTGTGCTGTACTGTACTGTGCTGTGCTGTACTCTGCTGTACTGTGCTGTGCTGTGCTGTGCTGTGCTGTGCTGTACTGTGCTGAACTGTGCTGAACTGTGCTGAACTGTGCTGTGCTGTGCTGTGCTGTGCTGTAATGTACTGTGCTGTGCTGTACTGTACTGTGCTGTACTGTGCTGTACTGTGCTGAACTGTGCTGTACTGTGCTGTACTGTGCTGTGCTGTACTGTGCTGTGCTGTGCTGTGCTGTACTGTACTGTGCTGTACTGTGCTGTACTGTGCTGTACTGTGCTGTGCTGTACTGTACTGTGCTGTGCTGTGCTGTGCTGTGCTGTACTGTGCTGTGCTGTACTGTGCTGTGCTGTGCTGTGCTGTACTGTGCTGTACTGTACTGTGCTGTACTGTGCTGTGCTGTGCTGTGCTGTGCTGTGCTGTGCTGTGCTGTACTGTGCTGCGCTGTAATGTACTGTGCTGCACTGTGCTGTGCTGTGCTGTACTGTGCTGTACTGTGCTGTGCTGTGCTGTACTGTGCTGTACTGTGCTGTAATGTACTGTGCTGTACTGTGCTGTACTGTGCTGTGCTGCGCTGTAATGTGCTGTGCTGTGCTGTGCTGTGCTGTGCTGTACTGTGCTGTACTGTGCTGTGCTGTACTGTGCTGCGCTGTAATGTACTGTGCTGTACTGTGCTGTACTGTGCTGTGCTGTACTGTGCTGTACTGTGCTGTGCTGTACTGTGCTGTGCTGTACTGTGCTGTACTGTGCTGTGCTGTGCTGTGTTATGCTGTACTGTGCTGTGCTGTACTGTGCTGTGCTGTACTGTACTGTGCTGTGCTGTGCTGTGCTGTGCTGTGCTGTGCTGCGCTGTAATGTACTGTGCTGTACTGTGCTGTACTGTGCTGTACTGTGTTGTGCTGTACTGTGCTGTGCTGTGCTGTACTGTGCTGTACTGTGCTGTACTGTGCTGTACTGTACTGTACTGTGCTGTGCTGTGCTGTGCTGTGCTGTGCTGTGCTGTGCTGTACTGTACTGTACTGTACTGTGCTGTGCTGTGCTGTACTGTGCTGTACTGTACTGTGCTGTGCTGTACTGTACTGTACTGTGCTGTGCTGTGCTGTGCTGTGCTGTGCTGTGCTGTGCTGTGCTGTACTGTGCTGTACTGTGCTGTGCTGTACTGTGTTGTGCTGTACTGTACTGTGCTGTGCTGTACTGTACTGTGCTGTACTGTGCTGTACTGTGCTGTACTGTGCTGTGCTGTACTGTACTGTGCTGTACTGTACTGTGCTGTACTGTACTGTGCTGTGCTGTACTGAAAATACATCCTGGTGTCATAGACTAGATTTAACATAGTTAACTAAAATCTGGGACACTGAATTGAGTAGGATATGTTATGTTTGTTACATGAGACAGAAGTTGTATAAAGAGAACGTCTAGTGACCCAAAGTTTCCAATCTCGTCACCGACTACTACTTGAGCATTTTAGTTTATTTAACCCTAACCCTGACCCTGTCCCTGACCCTAACTCCTAACTCCGACCCTAACCCTGACCCTGTCCCTGACCCTAACCCTAACCCTGACCCTAACCCTGAACCCTAACCCTAACGCTAACCCTAACCCTAACCCTAACCCTGACCCTGACTCTAACCCTAACCCTAACCTTAATCCTTTAACCTAACTCCTAACTCCTAAGTCCTAACTCCTAAGTCCTAACTCCTAAGTCCTAACTCCTAAGTCCTAAGTCCTAACCCTAACCCTGACCCTAACCCTAACCCTGACCCTGACCCTAACTCCTAACTCCTAAGTCCTAAGTCCTAACCCTAACCCTAACCCTAACCCTGACCCTGACCCTATCCCTAACCCTGACCCTGACCCTAACTCCTAACTCCTAACTCCTAAGTCCTAACCCTAACTCCTAACTCCTAACTCCTAACTCCTAACCCTAACCCTAACTCCTAACTCCTAAGTCCTAACCCTAACTCCTAACTCCTAACTCCTAACTCCTAACCCTAACCCTAACCCTAACTCCTAACTCCTAACTCCTAAGTCCTAACCCTGACCCTAACCCTAACATTAACCCTTTAACCTAACTCCTAACTCCTAAGTCCTAACTCATAAGTCCTAAGTCCTAAGTCCTAATCCTAACCCTAACCTTAACCTTAACCTTTAACTCCTAACTTAACTGCTAATCCCTAACTTAACCCTAACCTTTAACTCCTAACCCTAACCTAACCTAATCCTAACTCCTAACTCCTAACTCCTAAGTCCTAAGTCCTAAGTCCTAAGTCCTAATCCTAACCCTAACCCTAACCCTTTAACCTAACTCCTAACCCTGACCCTAACTCCGAAATCCTAATTCCTAACCCTAACTCCTAACCCTGACCCTAACTCCTAAATCCTAACTCCTAACTCCTAACTCCTAAGTCCTAATCCTAAACCTAACCTTAACCCTTTAACCTAACTCCTAACCCTGACCCTAACTCCTAAATCCTAATTCCTAACCCTAACCCTAACCCTTTAACCTAAAACCTAACCTAAACTCCTAACTCCTATGTCCAACCCTAACCCTAACCCTAACCCTTTAACCTAACTCCTAACCCTAAATCCTAACTCCTAACTCCCAACTCCCAACCCTAACCCTAACCCTTTAACCTAACACCTAACTCCTAACCCTGACCCTAACTCCTAACTCCTAAGTCCTAACCCTAACTCTTAACCTTAACCCTTTAACCTAACTCCTAACTCCTAACCCTAACTCCTAACTCCTAACTCCTAACCCTAACTCCTAACTCCCAAGTCCTAACCCTAACTCCTAACCTTAACCCTTTTACCTAACTCCTCACTCCTAACTCCTAACTCCTAACTCCTAACTCCTAACCCGAACTCCTAACCCTAACCCTTTAACCTAACTCCTAACTCCTAACCCTTTAACCTAACTCCTAACTCCTAACTCCTAACCCTAACCATTTAACCTAACTCCTAACTCCTAACTCCTAACTCCTAACTCCTAACCCTTTAACCTAACTCCTAACTATAACCTTAAACCTTAACTCCTAGCCAGTGGTGTAAAGGACTTAAGTAAATATACATTAAAATACTACTTAAGTCGTTTTTGAGGTATCTGTATTTTACTTTACTATTAATATTTGACTACTTTTACTTCACTACGTTCCTAAAGAAAATAATGTACTTTTTACTCCATATTTTTTTCCTGACACCCAAAAGTACTCATTACAATTTGAATGGTTAGCAGGACAGGAAAATGGTCCAATTCACACACTACTCAAGAGAACATCTCTGGTCATCCCTACTGCCTCTGATCTGGAGGACTCACTAAACAGAGAACATCCCTGGTCATCCCTACTGCCTCTGATCTGGAGGACTCACTAAACAGAGAACATCCCTGGTCATCCCTACTGCCTCTGATCTGGAGGACTCACTAAACAGAGAACATCTCTGGTCATCCCTACTGCCTCTGATCTGGAGGACTCACTAAACAGAGAACATCCCTGGTCATCCCTACTGCCTCTGATCTGGAGGACTCACTAAACAGAGAACATCCCTGGTCATCCCTACTGCCTCTGGATCTGGAGGACTCACTAAACAGAGAACATCTCTGGTCATCCCTACTGCCTCTGATCTGGAGGACTCACTAAACAGAGAACATCCCTGGTCATCCCTACTGCCTCTGATCTGGAGGACTCACTAAACAGAGAACATCCCTGGTCATCCCTACTGCCTCTGATCTGGAGGACTCACTAAACAGAGAACATCCTTGGTCATCCCTACTGCCTCTGATCTGGAGGACTCACTAAACAGAGAACATCCTTGGTCATCCCTACTGCCTCTGATCTGGAGGACTCACTAAACAGAGAACATCCTTGGTCATCCCTACTGCCTCTGATCTGGAGGACTCACTAAACAGAGAACATCCCTGGTCATCCCTACTGCCTCTGATCTGGAGGACTCACTAAACAGAGAACATCCTTGGTCATCCCTACTGCCTCTGATCTGGAGGACTCACTAAACAGAGAACATCCT